>NC_046663.1:18424537-18427198 GCF_010883055.1 Belonocnema kinseyi
TTTTATTCCTTTTTCAACTAAAATCGATGAATTTTATTCCTCTTTCAACTGAAACCGTTGAATTTTATTCCTTTTTCTGCTGAAATAGTGGAATTTTATTCCCTTTTCAACTAAAATTTATGAATTTTATTCCTGTTTCAACTAAAATCGTTGAATTTTATTCCTTTTCCAAATAAAATTGATGAATTTTATTCCTTTTTCAACTTAAATCGTTGAATTTTATTCCTTTTTCAACTTAAATCGTTAAATTTTATTCCATTTAACCTTCAAAGAAAAATACAATTTGCTACTAAAAAAAAATCGATTTTTTAAACAAAATACGTGAATTTACAATTTAAAAAGACTAATTTTCATTCAAAATATTGAATTTTGAACTAGAAAAGATTAATTTTCAATTTAAAAAAATTTTCGACAAAATAGGCAAATTTTTTAAATAGTCCAGAAATTTTCAAAATACTAATTTAAGTTCTAAATAACAAGTATCAATTTTTAATCATATGGTTGAATTTTTATTTAAAAAAAAAAACATTTTCAACAAAAATTACAATGTTTAATTTTTTTGTTAAAAATTTAATTAGGTAACTCAAAAAAAAAACGGATTTTCAGCAAAATAGTTCAATTTCCTACTGAAATAGTTACACTTTTAATAAACAACATTAATTTTTAACAAAAAGGTTTCACTTTTAACTAAATAATTTTATTTTCAACCTAAAAGATAAATTTTCAACCCAAATGTATAAATATTTAACTGAAATATTTGAATTTTCAACGGAAAAGAAGAAAGTTTAGACAAGAAAATTGACTTTCAAAGAAAAATACAATTTGCTACTAAAAAAAAAAACGATTTTTTAAACAGAATACGTGAATTTACCATTTAAAAAGATTAATTTTCATTCAAAATGTTGAATTTTGTGCAAAAAAGATGAATTTTCAACTCCAAAATGAATTTTCGACAAAATAGGCAAATTTTTTAAATAGTCCATAAATTTTCAAAATACTAATTTAAGTTCTAAATAACAAGTATCAACTTTTAATCATATAGTTGAATTTTCATTAAAAAAAAAAAACATTTTCAACAAAAATGACAATGTTTAATTTTTCTTTTCAAAATCTAATTAGCTAACTAAAAAAACCCCGGATTTTCAGCAAAATAGTTCAACTTACTACTGAAATATCAATTCGATTATCAAACTTAAGTCAGCGAAAAAAAAAATCTTACTGAAAAAAAATTGCAAAAGCTTTTTCTGAAATAAAAAATAATAAATTCTGATTGATGTGAAAAATTCCGCGGCTGCTCAAAATATTGCATACTTTACGTATGCAGAACAAGTAAAAATTACTTTTCTAAATTACTAAAATTATTTGAATAATGTAAAGTTCAATTTTGCTGTGATCAGAATTAAATTCCCGATTTTTTAAATTAAATTCCCGGTCGTTTCCCGTTGTTTTTCTTGGACAATAAAATTCCCTATATCTCGAAATTTCCGGTTAAGTCGCTAATCTGCCAATTTATTAGTATTTTTAATTAATAATTAATTAAATTGTGCTGTTTTATCCACTGTAGGGAGGGTCCCCCTAGAAACGGAACTTTAAAAAAATACTTTAGTTATTTATTTTTATTTTCATAACATAATATATATTTTTTTATTTAAATTATTTTTAGTACTCATATATTTTTGGGTTAATTTTTGTATTATTTTGATAGAAAATTAAAATTTGCAGGTTGGAAATTCAATGTTTTTTGTTTGTTTAAAAGTTAAGTTTTAAACGTACAGTTTTTCGTTCCAAATTCATAATTTCATTTTTCAATTTAATGCTTTAGCTCAAAATGACTCTTTTTTATCAAAAATAAAACTTTTTAGTTAAAAATTCGTCTTTCCGGTGGAAAATTCATCTTCGTAGTATAAAATTTCAACTACTTGGTTAAAAATTAAATTTTGTTGTTGAAAATGAGTATTTCTTGGTAGAAAGTTAATCTCCCTGAATACAAATTTACCTTTTTTGTAGAAAATTTTTCTTTGTAGGTTGATAATTCAACTATTAACTTAAAAAATAAAATATTCAGTCGAAAATTCTATTCCTTTTGATAAAAAATTTTTCTGTTTTTATTAGAATCTTAAATTTTCTATTTTTGTGGGAAAAATCGATCTTTCTAATTTGAAAATTCAATTACATTTATCAAAATTCATTTACTTTAATGAAAATTAGTTTTTTTTTGGTAGAATATTTTTCTTTGTAGGCTGGAAATTCAGCTATTAATTAAAAAAATAAAACATTCAGTCGAAAATGCTTTTCCTTTTGGTGGAAAAATTATTACTTCTTAATTAAAATCTTAACTTTTCTATTTTTTGTGAAAAATTGATCATTCTAAATTGAAGATTCCAATATTTTTATCAAAATTCATTCACTCTGATGAATTTTTTTTTTTTTAGAAAATTAATCTTCTTAGATACAAATTTATCTTTTCGGTGAAAAATTTTTCTTTGTAGGTTGAAAATTCAAATATTTACTTGAAAATAAAATATTCAGTCGAAAATTCATTTCCTTTTAGTACAAAATTATTCTTTTTTTTTTTAAATCCTATCTTTCTTATGACAAATTAATCTTTCTAAATTAAAAATTTAAACAATTGTATCAAAATTCATGTATTTTCTTGAAAAT
>NC_046663.1:18427208-18446442 GCF_010883055.1 Belonocnema kinseyi
TTTTTTTTTTTGTAGAAAACTAATCTTCCAAAAATTTATCTTTTTGGTCGAAAATTTTTCTTTGTAAATATATAATAGTGTTACAAAAATAAAATATTCAGTCGAAAATTCTTTTCCTTTTAGTAAAAAAATTTTTTTTTGTATTAAAATCTTAACATTTTTATTTTTTGTGAAAATTTGATCTTTCTAAATTGAAAATTTGAACATTTGTATCAAAATTCATGTATTTTATTGAAAATTAGTCTTTTTTGGTAGAAAATTAATCTTCCCAGTTAGAAAATTGATCTTTTTGGTGGAAAATTGGTCTTTGCAGGTTGAAAATTCAGCTAAAAAATTATTATTTTTTTTTTTTAGAATCTTACTTTTTCTATTTTTTGTAAAAATTTGATCCTTCTAAATAAAAAATTTAAACATTTGTATACAAATTCATGTATTTTGTTAAAAATTAGTCTTTTGGTAGAAAATTAATGATCGTAGTTACAAATTTATCTTTTTGTTAAAACATTTTTCTTTGCAGTTTGAAAATTCAACTATTAATTTAAAAAATAAAATATTTGATCGAAAATTCATTTCCTTTTAGTAAAAAATGATTTTTTTTTAAATTAAAATCTTAACTTTTCTATTTTTTGTGAAAATGACGGTAAATATATTTTTTAAACTGAGAAAAATTTAGCGAGCTAATTTATTTTTCAATTATAATTATTTTTTGTAATAAAAATGTTCAAATTTCAATCGCAATTTTTAAGTTTATGAAATAGCACTATTTTCATATTTTAATTCTGAAATCATTCCATTTTGATTTTCTTTGGTAAAAAAGAAAATTATTCAATTAAATGCTTTAACATAGGAATTATACAATTTCAACTCTTTATTAATGCATTTGTTCGAATTTCAAAAATTTTAGTCAGTTTTTTTTAAATTTATTTTGAGAGCTTTTAATTTTAAATCTTTCAATTCAAAACCCTTTCTATGCAATACTGGAATTTTATACTCAAAAAGATGATTTTTAAACCAAAATAGTCGAATTTTCAGATAAGCAAGATTAAAATTAAACCAAAAAGCGTTCAATTTTATACTCGAAAAGTTAAATTTGTAATAAAAAAAAAATTATTTTTTGCGAAAAATATAATAATTTATATTTGAAGCGAAAAAATACATGAATTTTGAAACAAGTTTTACAATTAAAATAGTTTCGGTTGAAAACGAATTTTCAACAGAATATTTTATTTTTCAAATAAATATTTGAATTTTTAACATAAAAAATGTTTTTAACTGAAAAGATAAATTTTCGATACAAAAGAATAATTTTAAATAAAATACATGACGTTAAAAACTAAAAGTTTAATTTCAATAAAAAAATATCAGTCTAACACAGAAAATTTCAAAGTTAATATTTAAATTAAAAATACATTTCAAAAAAACTAATTTTTCACATTAAAATTTAATTTTTAACCAAAATGATGTAATAAATAGTTAAAAACTATATTATGTACAATACATATAATAATAAATATTTAATAACTATTAATTTTAGTGGTTAAACTAACTCAACATGAATTGAATAATCAAAATTCTTTTCTATATGCGTTTAATTAATTATTTCTATGTCTGATTCAATTTTGAAGACATTCTCCGAGATAATTGTTAATCTAGACCATAGAAAATTTATTTTTTTGTAAAACATGTTTCTTTGTAGATTGAAAATTTAACTATTAATTTAAAAAATAAAATATTAGATCGAAAATTCATTTCCTTTGGGTAAAAAATGATTATTATTACTTATTAAAATCTTAACTTCACTATTTTTGTGAAAATGACGGCAAATATATTTTTTAATCCGAGAAAAATTTAACGAGATAATTTATTCTTCAATTATAATTATTTTTTGTAATAAAAATTTTCAAATTTCGATCGCAATTTTCATATTTTAATTCTGAAATCATTCAATTTCGATATTATTTAATAGAAAAGAAAATGATTCAATTAAATGATTTAAAATAGAAATTATACAATTTCAACTCTTTTTTTAATGCATTTGTTCAATTTTCAAAATTTTAGTCTGTTTTTTAAAAATTTTCGTTTGAGAGCTTCTAATTTAAAATCTTTCAATTCAAAACCCTTTCTATGCAATACTGTAATTTTATACTCAAAAAGATGATTTTTTAACCAAAATAGTCGAGTTTTCAAATAAGCAAGATTGATCAAAAATTTTTAAATTCCAATTTCCGTTAGTGGAGAGTCTGAAAAGGGGAAAATAGGGAAAGAGGGAAAAAACGTACTTGCGTGGCGACGGGAGTGGCAGAGGCTATGCAGAAGACGACATTTGCAGGTGGAGGTCGTATTCCCTCGATGACGAGTTCCTGGGTGACGAGGGACTGTCGCAAGAGGGGCAGACTCTTCTTGAGGAAGCCGATCAAGCATGGTTGCGGAGATGCGTTCAGCAATCTCTCGAGTCTATCACAAAACTCCTCAGGTTCCACTTTCGTGTCAATCAACTCTTGGATCAACGTCCGAACATTTCGTTCCACTTGTCTAGGTTCTCGACTAGACAGCTCTAATAAGTTTGCTAAAAATTTACGGCACTTTTCTTTGGTATTATCTGTGGTCTGACGCTAAAACAAAACACAGATACCAAAAATCAGGGTATACCAAAAAGGGTACTTTTTGTCAGGCTCATAGGGCATTTTTTTTCGCCCTAAAAGGGTACAAAATTCATGAGATTCCAAAACAATTTAATTTAAATTCAAAAGAATTCAAATAATTGGAAAAAATGTTGAAAAATCAACAAAAAAAATCCATAGATTTTCGTAAAACTGAAATGAAATTAGAAGAATTTATGATCAAAGAGAAGAATTCAACCCTTAAAGGGCATACTGGGTGTATAATACCCAGCGACTTATGAATGAAATGAAAACCTATTTTTCTATGTCATTATCACATAATTTTGATTTTTATCATTTTTCTACGCAATTTAAGAACAATAAAATTATTTTAAAATATTTTTCAGAATAAATACCTTTTTTGGAACGACCACTATAAGACTAATTTTATTTTTAAAGCGCCGTATCTTGGTAGTATTTAGGTAAAATTTTAAGTAAAAATATCGAAAAGTTAGAGTGAAAGAAATCATTTTAAAAGTTTTTTTTCCAAAAAGGATTTTTTTAACTACTTTCAATTTCAAAAACTGTTATGAAACCTTTTTCTCCTTAAACTAGATAGATTTAACATCAACAATTGATTTTCTTATTAAAAAAACTATATCTTTTGGAAGAGATTTGAAATCTTTAAAATAATTCTGAAATTTTTTCACACCTTTTGAAATCTTTTGTAAGATTTAAAATCTTTTCAATCTTCTAAAATCTTCTGAAATCTTTGTAAAAATTTTTGAATTTTTTGAAAGATATTTGAAATCTTTAAAATAATTCTAAAATTTGGTGACACTTTATGAAATCTTTTTTAAAATTTAAAATCTTTTGAAAGATTTGGAATCTTTGTAAAAACTTTTGAATTTTTTGGAAGAAATTTCAAATCTTCGGAAATCTTTTTTAAAATTTAAAATCTTTTCAATCTTCTGAAATCTTTGTGAAAACTTTTGTATTTTTTGGAAGAGATTTGAAATATTTAAAATAATTCTGAAATTTTTTCACACCTTTTGAAATATTCGGAAATCTTTTGCAAGATTTAAAATCTTTTCAATCTTCTAAAATCTTCTGAAATCTTTGTAAAAAATTTTGAACTTTTTGAAAGATATTTGAATTCTTTAAAACAATTCTAAAATTTTGTAACACCTTATGAAATCTTTTGTAAAATTTAAAATCTTTTGAAAGATTTCGAATCTTTGTAAAAACTTTTGATTTTTTTGGAAGAAATTTGAAATCTTTGTAAATCTTTTTTAAAATTTTAAATCTTTTCAATCTTCTGAAATCTTTGTAAAAACTTTTGAATTTTTTGGAAGAGATTTAAAATCTATTGAAACTTATTTAAATATTTGCAATTTTTCCGAAATATGTTAAATCACTGGAATTTTTTTTAAAATATTTGAAATCATTGTGAAATCTTTTGAATATTTGGAAGACTTTTGAAATCTTTAAAATATTTCTGAAATTTTTTAACACCTTTTGAAATCTTTTGAATCTTCTAAAATCTTTAAATATGAAAATACCAAAATATTAAAAGCAATACTAAAAGATCAAGGTTCTCATGAAAAATTCAAGGATATTTCAACTTAAATTTTTTTATTATTTAATTGAATATATTTAATAATTTAATTAAAATTTTTTTCGTATCAAAAAACAATTTTAAAATCTATAGGAATGAAAAAATAATTTTTTCGTGTCAAAAAACAATTTTTAAAATCTATAGGAATGCAAAAATAATTCTTTCGTGCTAAAGATTTTAGGGGAGAATGCACGAGGCAATAAAAAGGAAGGGAATAGAAGAACAGAAAAAAAAACATCTGCGAAGGGGTGGGATGCAGAAGAAGAATTGAATTTTAAGATAGCTGTAAATAAAATGTGGTAAAGATTTTACGAGAGAAAGCACGAAGAAATGAAAAGGATGGGATATAAGAATAGAAAGAGTAGAATCTTTGAATGGGAAGATGTAATGGAAAGGATTTAGGAGATGAATTAAATGTGAAGGAAACTGTAAATAAAATGTGGTAAAGATTTTAGGGGAGAAAGCACGAAGAAATGAAAAGGATGGGAAAATAAGAATAGAAAGTGTCGAATCTTTGAATGGGAAGATGTAATGGAAAGGATTTAGGAGAAGAATTAAATGTGAAGGAAACTGTAAATAAAATATGGTAAAGATTTTAGGGGAGAAGACACGAAGAAATGAAAAGGATGGGAAAATAAGAATAGAAAGTGTAGAATCTTTGAATGGGAAGATGTAATAGAAAGGATTTAGGAGAAGAATTAAATGTGAAGGAAACTGTAAATAAAATGTGGTAAAGATTTTAGGGGAGAAAGCATGAGAAAAGGATGAGAAACGAAGAACAGAAAGGTCCGAATCTATGAATGGGAATATGTAGGAGAGGAATTTAATGTAAAGAAAGCTAAAAAAAAGAATGTGTTAAAGATTTTAGGGGAGAAAGCACAAAGAAAGGAAAAGAAGGAGAATAGAATCTGCAAATAGGAAGAATTTGGGAGGACAACTGAATGTAAAGGAAGCTGCAAATAAAATGTGGTAAAGATTTTAGGGGAGAAATCATGAGAAAAGGATGGTAAAAGAAGAACAGAAAGGTCAGAATCTATAAATCGGAATATGTAGGGAAAAAATTGAATGTAAAGGAAGCTCTCAAATAAAATCTGGTAAAGATTTTAAGGGAGAAACAAGAAGAAAGGAAAAGGAGAAGAAAATCTGCAAATAGGAAGGATACAGAAGAAGAACTGAATGTAAAGCAACCTCTGAATAAAATGTGGTAAAGATTTTAAGGGAGAAAGCACGAGAAAAGGAAAAGAATGGGAAGGATTCGGGGAAAAATTTAATATAAAGGAAGCCCTATATAAAATGTGGTAAAGATTTTAGGGGAGAAATCATGAGAAAAGGATGGTAAAAGAAGAACAAAAAGGTCAGAATCTATGAATCGGAATATGCAGGGAAAAAATTGAATGTAAAGGAAGCTCTCAAATAAAATCTGGTAAAGATTTTAAGGGAGAAACAAGAAGAAAGGAAAAGGAGAAGAAAATCTGCAAATAGGAAGGATACAGAAGAAGAACTGAATGTAAAGCAACCTCTAAATAAAATGTGGTAAAGATTTTAAGGGAGAAAGCACGAGAAAAGGAAAAGAATGGGAAGGATTCGGGGAAAAATTTAATATAAAGGAAGCCCTAAATAAAATGTGGTAAAGATTTTAAGGGAGAAACAATCATATAATCAGTGTTTGGAAGAATTCAAGGAGGCTAGAGGAAAGAATAATATACAATGAAAGAATTATTGTGAAAAATGGCAAGATTAAGCTAGAAGAGAATTGAAAAACAAATAAATAAAACTCGTGTCCTACCTGCGCAGGAGTTTGTCCCGTTTGCGCTGAAGTAGCATTAGCATTCGGCGTGGAACTAGCAACACTGGATGGAGTGGATTGTGTAGCAGTTGCAGTGGCAGTTGCTGTAGCCACACTAGATTGTGCAGTCTATACGAGAAAAATAACAAAACAATATATTTTTTTTGCAAAAGCTCAAACCTTATTTATCTGGAGCAATCGCAATCACAGCGAAATCGAGACTGGACAATTTTGAACAAATTCAACGACAGAAAAGGTACACTTCACCTTAAGCAATACGCATGCTAGAATGTCACAGAAAATAGAAATTCTCAATACAAACAAAACAAAAAAAAAAGGGGGATTCAATCAAAGAAAAGAGGTCACATTCTTGTATTGCAAACCTCACTAATTCTGGTCATTCAAAACAATACTTTCTAAATTTCATACATAAATAATACTAAAATAAAGATCAACAAAACAAATTAAATTTAAACACTCACTGCGAAACATGCAAATTCAATATTTTCGGTACAATTTAAACAATCTACGGGGAAAGTATATTTAGTAAAAAAAAAAATAGATAAATAAAAGTCTTGCAGAATTTCTTGAAACTCATTCAATTGTGGCATTCAAAGAAAATACTGACTAAAAACAGATTTTAATTGATTTATATTTTTTCTCTCTGACTAACTTTGTGTTAATAAAACTGACGCACTTACACCTTGTACAGACTCGTGTCTCAATTGGGGCAATAATTACGATTTTTTTTTTTGAATTTGTTTTTATCTCGAGTTCACTATTTTCTAAAATGGAAAACACAAAATAGGACTTAACTTTAAATGCCAGATTGAAAATAAAATTTAATGACACAATGGAATTCAGGGTGTCGAAACTGCGGACGATTTGCGATTCTCGGTTGAATTTACAAATTTAGACAATCAATTCAAAAATGGTTTATTATAATTTTTTCAAAAAAGCTTAGGAATCATAAATTCCAAATTCGGAACGTTAAAAACTAAAAAATTCTTTTTAATCTGCAGCCGGACGTATTTAAAGAGGACAATGTTGAAACTATACAAATGGAAAATATGTAAAAAGCATGAATTCTCGGAAAAAGGAATAACATTTTTTTCAGGAACAGGAGAAAGAAAAATCCCAGATTCTTTCGGATTTCCAGGGCCGATCGACACCCTTGAATTAAATCCGGAGTTGCTACACAAAATCGGTTTAAAAATTCCACGACTTTTTCGGATTATCTTTTTTAAACAAAAAAATTAAATCAATTATATTTTAACACATTTTCTGGGTCAAAAATTAATTTACCAAAAATTTCTTGAGAAATTATTTAACAATAAAAATCATAGTGGAAATTAAAAAAAAAAATTACAAACTTCTATAAAAATGTTTTACGGATGCCTGTGGAAAATCAGGATTTTTAATAAATAATTATCAAATTTTTATAATTTTGCATGAAAAATAAAGTTTTCAAGGAAAATTATTGAAATATAGAACAAAAAACAATTTTATTTTGATTTTTCGGGATTATGAGTATTTTTTTATACCATTTACCATTTTTTAAAATAATTTTAGCTTATGTTAGTGTTTTTTTCTTTCGAAATTGGTATTTTTCATTTAGAAAAAAATAGATCAAACATTTTTAAATGCAAATCATTAGATTTAAAAATCGCATAATTTTTAACAATTGTAGGTTAGGTTAGCTATTTTTGCCAAAAAAATTTTGTTTAAAAATAAAAATCATTATAACTTGAACAAGATTTCGAATATTTGAACAATTTTGAATTATATCACAGTTTTTTTTATTGAAATTGGTATTTTTAAAACAAATAAAAAATTATATTTCAAAGAAGATTCACAACTATTAACAATTTTAGGTTATAATACCATTTTAAACAAAAAATTGGAATTCTAAAACAAAAAATTATTTATTTTAAAGGTTAATAATTGTTCAAAAATTGTATGTTAATTTAGAGTTTTACTTAAAAAATTGGCGTTTTATAACAAAAATCAAAATAATTTGGAATTTTTTTTATTATGACAGTGTTATTTCTTTTTAAAAAGGTATTTCTTATACAAAAAAAAATGGATTTTAAAGAAGATTCATAAATTTTAAAATTTTTGGGTTTCATTAGCGTTTTACACCAAAAATTTGTTTTTAAAATAAAAATAATTACAGTTTGAACAATATTTACCATTTTTTAAATACATTTTTAATAAATAATAATAAGCTTTCAAACGAAATTCACAATTTTCAACAATTTTAAATGCAAAAAACTTAGATTTCAAACAAGATTTATAACATTTAAAAGTTTGAGGTTACGTTAGCGTTTTACACAAAAACTTTTTTTTGTAAAATAAAAATAAATATAATTTGAAAAAGATTTACAATTTCTTTTTAGAAATTTTTAATAAATGAAAATTAGATTTCGAAGACAATTTACAACTTTTAACAATTTTAGGTTATGTTGACATTTTAAACAAAAAGTGTGCATTCTAAAACAAAAAAAGTTATAATTTGAAAAAAGTTTGCAATTGTTGAACAGTTTCAGATTACATTAAAATTTTTCAGAGGAAATTATTTTTTTTAAGAAAATCATTATATTTTAGAGCTTAATAATTGTTCAAAAATTGTATGTGAAATTATAATTTTACTTAAAAAATTAGAATTTTAAAACAAAAATAATTATAATTTGAAATTTTTTATTATGATAGTGTTTTGCTTTGTAAATTGGATACAAAAAAAAAATAGATTTCAAATAAGAGAAATAATTTTTAACTGTTTTAGGTTATGTGAGCCTTTAACACCTGAACTTTGTTTTAAAAATAAGAATAATTATAGTTTGAATAATATTTACAATTTTTTATATTAATTTTTCATAAATAATAATTTACTTTTAAACAAAATTCACAATTTTTAACAATTTTAAATACAAAAAAAAAATTCAAACAATACAAATCATTTTTAACAGTTTTAGGTTATGTTACCCTTTTATACCAAAAGTTGGTTTATAAAATAAAAATAATTATCATTTGAAAAAGATTAATAATTTTTTAATAAAAAATCACAAGTTTTAACAATTTTTGGGTTATTTTAGCGTTTTACGCAAAAATTTTGTATTTTAAAACAAGAAACCGTTATAATTCAACCAATATTTGCAATTTTTGTACAGTTATAAATTATGTTAACGTTTTTTTTTTATACAGAAAATCGTATTTTTAAACAAAAATTATTATATTTTCAAGGTTGATATTTTTTTTTTAATTTTAGGTTACTTTAGAGTTTTACATAAAAAAATTTGAATTTTAAAAAATTATAACTTTCAAAAATTTAAGGTTACGTTAGCGTTTTATAAAAAAATTTGTTTATAAAATAGAAATAATTATAGTTTGAAAAAGATTTACCATTTTTTAAATAAAAATTACATTTCACAGAAAATTAATAACTTTCAATGATTTTGGGTTATAGAAGCGTTAAAAACAAATTTGGCATTTTAAAACAAAAAAACCGTTATAATTCGAACAATTTTTATCATGCTCGTTTTTTTCTTTGTAAATTGGTATTTTTAATTTTTAAAAATTAGATCTCAAACAAGATTTAGAACTTTTAACAGTTTCAGACTACGTTAGCGTTTTACACCAAAAATTTGTTTATAAAATAGAAATAATTATAGTTTGAAAAAGATCGACAATTTTTAAATAAATTTTTAATAAATAAAAATTATATTTCAAAGAAAAATCACAACTTTTACCAATTTTTAATACAAAAAAATTATATTTCAAGCAAGATTTATAACTTTGAACAGTTTTAGATTACGTTAGCGTTTTACACCAAAACTTGGTTTATAAAATAAAAATAATTATAATTTGAAAAAGATTGAAAATTTTTAATAATTAAAAATTATATTTCACACAAGATTTATAACTTTTAACAGTTTCAAATTACGTTAGAGTTTTACACAAAAAATTTGTTTATAAAATAAAAATAATTATAATTTGAAAAAGATTGACAATTTTTAAACAAATTTTAAATAAATAAAAATTGAATATTAAAGAAAATTCATCATTTTTCATACAAAAAATATTAGATTTTAAACAAAATTCATAACTTTCCAAAATTTAAGGTTACGTTAGCGTTTTACACCAAAAATTTGTTTATAAAATAGAAATAATTATAATTTGAAAAAGATTAAAAATTTTGAAATAAATTTTTAATAAATAAAAATTAAATATCAAAGAAAATTCGCAATTTTTAATACACAAAAAATTAAATTTCAAACAAGATTTACAACTTCTAACAATTTTAGGTTATGTTAGATGTTTACACAAAATATTGACATTTTAAACCAAAAACCCTTATAATTTGAATAACATTTGCAATTATTAAAAATTTTCACGTTAAATTAACGCTTTTCAGAGAAAATAGTTTTTTTTTTTTAAACAAAAATCATTATACTTTAAATATTAATAATTTTTTAACAGTTTTAGGTTGCGTTAGCTTTTTACACCAAATCTTTGCTTTTAAAATAAAAGTAATTATATTTTGAATAAGTCTGACCATTTTTTAAATAAATTTTTACTAAATAAAAATTATATTTAAAAGAAAATTCACAACTTTTTAAAGGCAATTAACAATTTTTTAACAATTTTAGGTTATGTTATTATTTTTTAACTGAAATTAGTTATTATAAAGCAAAATCAATTAAATTTCAAAGAAGATTCACAATTTGAAACTATTTTTATTATACTACGTTAGTATTTTTTTCATCGAAATTTGATATTTTTGTTCTTAATACAAAAAATCGGTAAATTTAATTAAAAAATCATTGTATTTCAAAGAAGATAAAAAGATTTTTAAACAAATTTGGGTTATTTACACGTTTTCCATTTTAAAAAAAAACCGTTATAGATTTCAAAAGATTGACCAATTTTTAACCATTTTAGGTTATGTTGGTATTTTTCACCGGAAATCGGCATTTTGAAGCAAAAAAACATTAAACGTAAACAATGTTTAAATATTTAAAAGAAAAATGGATTATGTTAATGTTTTATCGATATATATTTCAAATAATTTTTACAATTTTTTTAACCATTTTAGGTTATGTTAACATTTTTCAGCAGAAATTGGTAATTTGAAACCAAAAAATTGTATTTGAAAGAACAATTTTACGGCTTTTATATTATTTTAAACAATAGATACTACTAAATAAAAACAATGTTTAATCAATTAAAACATAAATAATTTTTTTTTGTTCAGATTATTCTGAATTTTCAAATTTTTTGAAAACTTTTAAACGTGAAAATATTACTAAAATTTCCTCTAATATTAAGCTGTTTTTTTTATCTGAAAATAAAATCAATTCGAAAATTAAAAATTCGCCGTAAATACTAAAAAAAAATCTCGAGACTTGAAAAAAGTGCGAATGTTTTTGAAATTTTTTGAATATTTTTGAAAATACCATGACTTCCAGATTTTCCAATTGTAGCAACCCTGAAATCTAATATACGGGATTAAATTTTGACCTGTGTTTAGATTGGTATTGAAAAAATGCGTTTTTGTGAAGGAAAGGGCGTCTAGTGATCGGGTAATTTTAAATTCGGAATTATCTATAAAATGAGCCAGGATCAAGTTATTTTGTCGTTTAAAAAAAAAAAAAATATCGAAATAATACAAATTTGAATTTTTATTTAAATTTTTAATAAAATAAACATTTTTTTAATGTTCTTCGAGTCATTTTAAAGGCGCAAAATATTTAAAATTGAGCTAAATTAGATTTTCAACTTTTAAAATTGAAGCTTGTAAAAATTCTAATTCAGAAAATATTTATTTAAACGGACAATAATTTACATTTTCACATGTAAAATGCAAACTTTCAAAAATTTTCAATTGAAGAATTTTGTACGAAACGACGCTAGACTGAAAATTTTGTAACTTATTTAAATTGAACAATTCAAATATTTCTGGATCGAAATTGATGAATTAATAAATTTGTAAATTTAAATTTAAAAATTATCTCAAAAAATCGTTTGTTTTTTTCATTGAAAATTAATTTTCTTGGCTTAAATTTTAACTTTTCAGTAGAAAATTGATCTGTTTTATCAGAAAATCAACTTTTTGTTTGTTTAAAAATACTACCATATGGTTTAAAATTATTCTGTTTAAGTTGAAGATTCTAGTATTTCATTCCAAAAAAAAATTTGTTTGTTTATATTCTCTTTTTTATTTTTCAATGAAAATATTTTTTTGGTTTTGTTTATCAACTGTTACATTTTTTTCTGAGAATTGGTAATTTTAGGTTAAAAATTCAAATATTTTGTTGAGAATTTGCCTCTTTGCTTGAAAATTCAACAATTTGATAAAAAAAAAATAAAAATATTAAGTTAAAAAATACATTTTTATGGAAAAATGTTAAATACTTACCAAAAAAAAATTATTTTAAAGATTTGACTTGCTTATTCAAAATATTCCATCAAAAAAAATTTTTTTGGTAGAAAATTATTCGGCTGGTTTAAATTTATTTTTTATTTTTTTAGAAAATATACGTATTTAGTAGACAATTAGTTTGCAGCTTTAATAAATTTGTACAAAATAATTTTTAAATGATTTTAAGAATCAAAATAATCTTACTAATAATGTATTTTCCGGAAAAATAATCTCTACAGATTCCAATTTTGAAAAAAATACCATGGCTGAAATCGGTCAATTTTTTTAACAAAGAAAACATTTTTTAAACAAATAACTACATTTGAATTTTATTGAATTACTTTCAAAATGGCGAAAAGCACAATTATAGGGAATTTTTTCCAGAAAAAAATAGGCCATGATTTGTTAAAGATAAACAATTTTTTTTTAATTTGTAAAAAGCAACAATAAGAAAAAATTAAATTACAAAACTAGTTTAAACAATTTAAATAATTTTTTTTAAATAAATCTTCAAAAAATTAAACGATTCAAGATTGGTGTTAACGGAACGATTTCTAAATTAGAAATTAAATTATTTTAATTTGAAGTAGTTTTAAATTAATAATTTTTCCACTGTTAGTCATAAAACAAATTTCGTTTTATAATTGTGACGTTTAAAGTTTTAATTCAGAACTCGGAAAATTTTTTTTAAATTAAGACATTCTATTTAAAGGAATGCAATTTTAATTTGTTCAATTTTGAATATTCAATTTATAATTTCTCACTTTAAATGAACAGTGAAATATGGGTTAACATTAAAATTTTCATTTTTTTTTTTTTAATTAAAAAATTTTCAATAAAAAGAATGTCAATTTCAAACGCTTTTAATTTTTAATTATATTTTTGTCTTTTAAAATTCTTTCAATTCAAAATGTACCCCAAAAATGAAAACATGAGATCAAAATTTTTTAAAGCAAAAGATCTTAAAATTGCGTTTTGTAAACTAAATTAATTTATAATTGAGAAAGTTAACAATGGAACTCAAAATAAAAATTAAAAAAAAGAGTTAAAAATCGAACTTATTTTAAATTTAATTAAATCATGCAATATGAAATTTGTAATATTTAAAGTGATTGTACCGATTTTTCTTCTAAAAATTGGTCAAAAAATAATTAATTAACTTTTTTTTTTTGTTCAAAAGTCATAATTCTTAGTTGAAAATTCGTATTTCATCTTTTTAGTTTTAAAACGTAGCTTTTTCTGAAAAAATTAAATATTTTTTTTTTTTGTTAAAATTTAAATGTTTTGTAGAAAGTTCGTATTTTCGATTTGAAAATTAAATAATTTGGTAGAAAATTTAACCGTTTTTGGATCAAAAGTTCTCTTTTTAGATTGGAAATTTACGTTCTGGGCTGTAAATTAACTTTTTTTGTTGAAAAATAATATTCTCGGGTTGAAGATTAATTTTTTTTAGTTAAAAATTAAACTAATTAGTACAAAATATATTTATTTGGTTGAAAATTCGTCTTTTTTTGTTAGTAAATCAATTTTCATATTAAAAAAGCAGCTGTATGATTGAAAATTAATCTTGTTTTGCTCATTTTCGATTCTTTCTTGTTTAGAATTGAAACATTTTTTTGTTTTAATATTTACGATGTATTACATTTTCTGTTAAAAATTAGTATTTTCAGGTTAGAAATACAAATTTTTTTTAATTCGCATTTTCGAGTTAAAAATCTGGTTTTGTTTGTTGAAAATAAATTTCTTTAATATAATTATAATATACAATATAATTCTTTAAATAATTTTTGTGCAAAATTTATGTATTTTCTTATCAAAATCGTCTTTTTTTATAGAAAATTAATTGTCTTTTTTAAAAATTTAACTATTTTTTAAAAACTTTTTTTTCTCGTTAAAAATTTGTATCGTTTTAGAGAAAATAAATATTTTGGTCAAAAATACACCGACATGATTAAAAATTAATTTATTTTAGTTGTGGGTTCAAATATTTTGTTAAAAATTCGCTTTTTTTCTGGTTATGTTTCACTGATTTTTTTATTTATTTTTTTTTTTTTACTTAAATTACAATATTCTTTTAGTTTAAATATCAGCTAATAAATTTTTTGGTTGAAATTTGTATTTTCAGTTTAAAAATTCAAGTCTTGTAAAAAATTCTTTTGACTCAAAAATTAATTTTATTAACTAAAAATGTAAATATTTTATTTTTAGTTGAAATTTTTTTTTAAATTGAAAATTCAAATATTTGGTTCAAAATTCAACTGTTTAGTTAAAAATTGGTTTATTTCATTTAAAAAATTCGTCTTTTTAGTAGAGAATGGACATTTTCGCATTTAAAATTCAATTCTTTTTTTATAAAAATTCGTTTTCTTTTTAAAAATAAAAACTTAACTATTCAATTTTTGGTAAAATTTTTATCTTTTTAGTTTAAAAATTGTGTCATTTGTTAAAAATTCGCTTTTTCTGGTAGAAAATTAATTTTTTTGTTAAAAATGCATCTATATGCTTGAAAATTAATCTATTTTATTTGAAAATTTAATTATTTCGTTGAAAATTCATTTTTTTCATAATATTCAACTATTTTTTTATTTAAATTGAAAAATTTTTTGGTTTAGATATCAACTGTAACATTTTTTACCGAAAATTAGTATTTTCAAGTTAAAAATTTTAATATTTTGTAAAGAATTCGTCTGTTTAGCTTGAAAATTCAACAGTTTAGTAAAAAAAAAATCAAATATTTTCTTAAAAATCGTATTTTTAATAGAAAATTAATCCTTTTGGTTCAAATTTCAACTATTTTTTTTAAAGAAAATATATGCATTTAATAAACAATTTGCATTTTTTGCTAAAAGAATAACTTTTTGAATTAAAAAGGGGCAATTTCAGGTTAAAAATTCATGTTCATTGTAAAAAATTTATGTTTGGCTTCAAAATTCAACAATTCGGTTGAAAATTCAAATATTTGATTAAAAATTTAAAAATGATCTTAAACAATCAAAAATTTAAAATTAATCTTTTTAGTTTAAATTTTAAATTTTTAGTAGAGAATTGTTCTCTTTTAGTGGAAAATCAACTTTTTTGTTTAAAAATACTACTATATGGTTCAAAAAGTTCAATATTTTAATATTTCGCTTGTTTTTGGTTTATATTCTGTTTTTGATTTTAAAACGAAATATTTTTTGATTTTTTGTATCAACTGTTACATTTTTTAACTGAAAATTAGTAATTCAGGTTAAAAATTCAACTATTTTGTAGAAAATTAATCCTCTTGATTTAAATTTTAACTATTTAAAAAAAAGTATTCATTTTGCAATTCGTATTTTTAGCTAGAAAAATAATTTTCTCAGTTAAAATTGCAATTTAAGCTTGAAAATTCAACTTACTCTTAAATAATTGGCCTCTTTTGCTTGAAAATTCATCAATTAGTTGAAAAAATTCAAATATTTTATGAAAAATTCATGTATTTTCTTTAAAAATTGTCTTTTTTTAATACAAAATTAATTCTCCGGGTTTAAATTTTAACTCTGATAGGACCCTTTTTTTTAGTAAAAAATTAATTTTTTTGTTTAAAAATAAAACTAAATGTTTAAAAATTATTCTTTTTAAGATTAAAAAAATCGTCTTTTTGCTATTATCCTGTTTTTTATTTTTTATTCAAATATTTTTTGTTTTAAATATAGCAATTCTTACATTTTTAAAATTAAAAAACAGTCACTTCAGGTTAAAAATTAAATCATTTTGTAAATAATTCGTTTTTTTTTCCGCTTGAAAATTCAACATTTGGGTAGAAATCTCCAAAAATTTATGAATTATCTTTAAAAATCGTCTTTTAAATAGAAAATTATTTCTCTTGATTTAAATTTTAACACTTTGGTAGAAAATTCTTCTTTTTCAGTAAAAAATAAATTTTTTTCTGGTTAAAAATACAACTGCATAATTGAAAATTTTTCTATTTAAATTAAAAATTCATCTTTTTCAATATTCTTTCTATTATTTTAAATTAAAATATTTTTTGGTTTAAGTATCGACGGTTACATTTTTTGCTGAACCTTTTTTTTTTTTTGTTTGTTTGGTTTTAAATTTTCAAAAATTTGGTTAAAAATTAAAATATTTTAATGAAAATTTATTAACTATCTTAAAAATCGTCCATTTAAAAAAGAAAATTAATCCTATTTGTTTAAATTTTAACCACTTTTCAGAATATATATGTATTTATTAGACAACTCTCATTCTTTGCTCAAAAATTCAACTTATTTGTAAAAAAAATGTTTGTTTGGCTAAAAAAAATCAAAATTTGATTAAAAATTCAAATATTTGATTTAAAATTTATAATTTATAAAAATGGGCAATTTCAGGTTGAAAATTCAAGTTACTTGTAAAGAATTCGTCTGTTTGGCTAAAAAAATTCAACAATACGTTTAAAAATTCAAATATTTGATTGGAAATTAAAAAATTATCATAAAAAATAGTTTTTTTTTTCATTGAAAATTAATTTTCTTGGTTTAAATTTTAACTTTTCAGTATAAAATTGGTTCATTCTAGTAGAAAATCAACTTTTTCTTTTAAAAATACTACTGTATGGTTCAAAAAGTTGACGATTCTAGTATTAAATAAAAAAATTTTGTTTCTTTACATTCTCTTTTTTATTTTTAATGAAAATATTTTTTGATTTTATTTATCAACTGTTACATTCTTTTCTAAAAATTGGTAATTTTAGGTTGAAAATTTAAATATTCAAAAATATTAAATTCAAAAATTAATCCACTGGCTTAAATATTTTTCTTCATTTTTTTAGAAAATATACGTATTATCTTAAAAATCGTATTTTTGGTAAAGGTTAAATAAATAAATACACTTTTTTTTTAAATAAACGATTGATCCTCTTGATTTAAATTGTATTCTATTTAAATTAAAAATTCTTTTTTTATATTCTACTGTTTTTTATTTGACAGTAAAATATTTTGTGGTTTAAATATTAAATTTTATACTTTTTACTGAAACAAAATTTAAATATTTTATTAAAAATTCATTTGTTTTCTTAAAAAATCGTTTGTTTTTTTTATAGTTAAAAATTTATTTATTATCTTAAAAATCGTACTTTTTACACAAAATAAATTCTCTTGTTATTAATTTTAACTAATTTTTAGAATATATATGTATTTAGTAGACAATTCCTATTTTTTTGCAAGGAAATTCAACTTATTTGTAAAGTAATTGTTTATTTAGGTTAAAAAAAAATAAAAAATTTGATGGAAAAGTTTTAAATTTTAACTATTTGGTAGAAAATTTGTCTTTTTTTGAGTGAAAAATCAACTTTTTTGATTAAAAATGTCACTCTATGGTAGAAAATTATTCTGTTTAAATTAAAAATTCGTTTTTTTTTTTTTTTTATTTATTTAACAGTAAAATATTTTGTGGTGTAAAAATTAACTGTTATATTTGCCTGAAAATTCAACAATTTTGTAAAAACAATCAAATATTTTCTTAAAAATCGTCTTTTTAACAGAAAATTAATCCTCTTGGTTCAAATTTCAACTATTTTTTTAAAGAAAATATATGCACTTAATAAACAATTTGTATTTTTTGCTAAAGGAATAACTTTTTAATTCAAAAGGGGTCAATTTGAGGTCGAAAATTCAAATTATTGTAAAGAATTCGTCTGTTTGGCTTGAAAATTCAAATATTTGATTAAAATTTTTTAAATTATCTTAAAAAATCGTTTTTTAAAATAGAAAATTAATCTTTTTAGTTTAAATTTTAACTTTTTAATAGAAAATCAATTTTTTCTTTTAAAAAATACTACTATATGGTTCAAAAAGTTGAAGATTGTAGTATTTCATTAATTCTTTTTTCGGTTTTATGTATGAATTGTTACATTTTTTTCTGAAAATTGGTAATGTCAGGTTGAAAATCTAAATATTTTGTTGAGAATTCGCCTGCATGCTTGAAAATTCGACAATTTGGTAAAAAAATTAAAATATTTTATTAAAAAATCATGCAATTTCAGGTTGAAAATTCAAATATTTGATAAAAAGTTTATTAATTATCTTAAAAATCGTCTTTTTGATCAAGAAAATTAATCCTCTCGGTATAAATTTTAACTATTTTTTAGAATATTTATGTATTTAGTAGACAATTCTAATTTTTTGTTCAAAAATTCAACTTCATTGCAAAGAAATTGTTTGCTTGGCTAAACAAAATGAACAATTAAATTCCAAAATTTAATATTTGATTCAACATTTATTATTTATCTGAAAAAATCGTCTGTTTAATGGAAACTCAATCCTCTTAGTTTAAATTTTAACTTTTTTTTTTTTTTTTTTAGAAAATATACGTATTTAGTAGAAAACGCGTATTTTTTGTTATGAAATTTTTTTTGTATTAAAAATGCAATTTCAGATTGAAAATTCAAAAATTCGGTAAAATCTTCAAATATTCCATTGAAAATTTACAAATTAACTTAAAAAATTGTTTGTTTTTTTTATAGAAATATCTTCTTCTTGGTGTAAATTTAACTCTGTTAGAAAATTAATATTTTTTTAAGTAAAAAAATAAACTTTTTTGACTACAAATTAATATGCAAAAGTTAAAAATTCGGCTACTTTATGTCCTATTTTGTACTTTTTATTAAAATATTTTTTGTTTTAAATATTTTAATTATTACATTTTTTACTGAAAATTAGTAATATTAGGTTGAAAATTCCAAAATTTGGTAAAAAATTAAAAATATTTTATTAAAAAATAATGTATTTTCATACATATCGTATTTTTGATACAAAATGAATGCTCTTTGTTTAAATTTTAACTACTTT
>NC_046663.1:18446542-18457278 GCF_010883055.1 Belonocnema kinseyi
AACTGTAACATTTCTTTATTCAAACAAAATTCAAATATTTTATTAAAAATTCACGTGTTTTCTTGAAAAAAAATTCTTTTTGATTGGAAATTAATCCTCTTGATTTAAATTTTAACTATTTGGTAGAAAATTCGTATTTTTTAGCAGAAAACCAACTTTTTTAGTTAAAAATTTTAACTATTTGGTAGAAAGTTGGTATTTTTTTAGTAGAAAATCCACTTTTTTGGTTAAAAATGTTTAAATCCTCTGGGTTTAAATTTTAACTATTTTTTTCTTTTCAAGAAAATATACGTATTTAATTTAAAAAATTCCCATTTTTGTTGGAAAACAAACTTTTTTAAAGTTAAAAATGCAATTTCAGGTTGAAAATTCAACAATTCTGTTAAAAATTGAAATATTTGATTACAAATTTATTAATTATCTTAAAAAATCGTCTTTTTGTTCAAGAAAATTAATCCTCTTGATTTAAATTTTAACTATTTGGTTGAAAATTCGTATTTTTTAGCAGAAAATCAACTTTTTTGGTTAAAAATGCCACTCTAGGGTTGAAAATTATTTTCAAAATATATTTAGTATTTAAGAAATTCGTATTTTTTTGCTGGAAAAACTACTTTTTTTAATTAAAAATGTAATTTCAGGTTGAAAATTCAACTTATTTGTAAAGAATTTGCCTGTTTAGTTTGAAAATTAAAAAATTAAGTAGAAAATTAATCTTTAGAAGAGCTCTAAATTTGATTATTTTGTTGAAAATTCAGCCGTTTTGTTAAAACCTCACCTTTTTGGTCATTTTACACTTTTTTTTTCAAATATTATATTTTTTCTTGAAAATTATTATTTCCAGGTTGAAAATACAACCAGATTGTGTTAAATACTCACATTTTTGGGTGGAAAATTCGTTTTGTTTATTTAATTAAACTATTTAAATTAAAAATTTAAAAATTAGTTTTTTTCTATATTTTTTACTGAAACAAAATTCAGATATTTTATTTAAAATTCGTGTTTTTAAAAAAATCATTTTTTTCATAGAAAATTAATCCTTTGAGTTTCATTTTTTTAAAAGAAAATATACGTATTTAGTAGAAAATTCGCATTTTTTTCTAGAAATCCCACTTTTTTAAAAGTTAAAAATACAATTTCAGGTTTAAAATTCAACTTATTATTTTTTTTAATCGTCTCTTTGGCTTGAAAATTCAACAATTTGGTTAAAAATTAAAATAATTTTTATAAAAATTTATTAATTATCTTAAAAAATTGTTTTTTTAATAGAAAATTAATGCTCTGGATTTATATTTGAAGTATTTGCTAGAAAATATATATATTTCGTATAAAATTCCTATTTTTTAGTAGAAAAATAAAAATTAAATCCTCTTGGTTTCAGTTTTAATTATTTCTTGAGAAAATATATGTATTCAATGAAAAAATGAAACTATTTTCGCCTAGAAAAACAAATTTTTAAACTAAAATTGCAATTTCAGATTAAAAATTCAACTATTTTTCAACCAATTTTTTTTTGCTTGTAAAATTTAACAATTTTGTTAAAAAATTTTAATATTTAATCGTATATCGATTAAATTATCTTTAAAAATATTTTTTTTTTTTTGAAAAACAGAGTTTTCAGGTTGAAAATTTAACTATTTAAATTTATCTATTTATTAGAAAATATACGTATTTAATAAAAAATTCGTATTTTTTATGCAAAAAAAAAAAAAAACTTTTTACCTAAAAATGCAATTTCAGTTGAAAAATTCAACTTATTTGTAAAGAAATTGTTTGTTTGGCTAAAGAAATCAACAATTTGAATAAAAATTCAAGTATTTGATTCAAAATTTATTATTTATATGAAAAAATTGTTTTTTAATACAAAATTATTCCTCTAGGTTTAAATTTTAACTATTTGGTAGAAAGTTGGTATTTTTTTAGTATAAAATCCACTTTTTTGGTTAAAAATGCCACTCTAAGGTTGAAAATTATTTTGAAAATATATTTAGTATTTAAGAAATTTTTATAGTAAGAAATTCGTAATTTTTTGCTGGAAAAACTACTTTTTTAAATTAAAAATGTAATTTCAGGTTGAAAATTCAACTTATTTGTAAAAAATGTACCTGTTTAGTTTGAAAATTCAGCTGTTTTGTTAAAACCTTACCTTTTTGGTCATTTTACACTTTTTTTTTTGTTAGAAAATGAAATCTTTTTTGGTTCAAATATGACATTTTTTCTTGAAAATTGAAATTGAACTTGAAAACTTGGGTAGAAAATTCTTGATTTTAATGTTAACTAATTTTTAGAACATACATGTATTTATTAGACAATTCCTATTTTTTGCAAGAAAATTCCACTCATTTGTAAAGAATTACCCTCTTTAATCTGAAAATAAAAAGAATCTGAATTTACTCATTTTCTTGAAAACACATCAGTTTCGTTAAAACCTCATCTTTCCGGCTGGCAAATTCACCATTAAGGACCAATTCAAAAAAAAAAAAAAAAATTGCATTTAAAAGAAAAATTGAAGCAACCATAAAAAAAACTTTTTGGATTTTCCTCCCTTGGGGGGAAATAAAATTCCCGATCGACTAGAAACTCCCAGGAGAAGGTTTAAGAATGCGAAATAAGGAGGAGACCCAGATAAGGAGATAATGAATTCGATGCAGAGCAAGAAGACAATGCAAATGGAGTACTCAGCCTTACAGGTAACAACACCATTCCAGTGAACTAAAATCAACGAAAACGAATCAAGAAAAATTCTACAACAGCACTACATCGAGTCTCGTAGGAGGTATGAGAGTGCGTCACCTGAATAGGTTTTCTTAGGGTGGCGAGTGGCGGCCCAGTGAACTGAGTGTTCAGCCTACTTACAACCGGCACAGACGCCAAACGATAAGTTGTGCCTGCAGACGGCGTCCCGACCACTGTGTTCCCGGCGATGCTGTTCGCCGTCACCGCGTTTCCCCCAGGTTGCTGCTGCTGCTGACTCGAGGCCGGCGCTGCCACCCTTATACACTGATACTGCCCATTCTCGGTTTTCACTATCAAATTTCCCTGGATCTGCAGTCCATGGAATGCCTGCAATGTTATCTGAAATAGATAAAACACAGTCAGATTTCTCCGTCTAGAGAGAAAACCGACTCGCGAAGATAATGACTCAATTGTCAAAAGAAGAGAGCCCGCTAATACCAAACAATGGAGAAAGAAAAATAATAAATAAATAAATAAATAAACGTGACGAGCAGGGATTGGTGGCAATTTGGTCCACAGAATCCCCTCTACTTTTTCGGCTCGGCAATCTAATTTCCGAGATTAATGTCACAAATAAACGATTCTCGGCAAGTGGATGACAACATTTTAGTCAATTTAATTTCTAGTGCAATTTTATTATTTGGAAGAAAAAAGAGAGAGAGAGAGAGAGAGAGAGAGAGTGAGTAGAATAGAATAGAGTGTTTACGAAAAAGTACTTACGGGAGCACCAGGTCTGGCTCCGACCATTTGTTGACCAATGACAATTCTTGGCGCGACTTGTTTACCAACCTGCTGTCCGGCAATTGGGGTTCCTGGCCTGATAGCATTCATATTGAGAATCTGCATATTACCCGTGTTGGCACCGACCGAGACAGGAACCGAGACCATCCCTCCTGGAGCAGCACTGCTCTTTATCACTAGAGCTGTGCCTGTCTGTTTGTTCAGGTTAACCTGGCCGCCCGCCTGCTTGACGGGACCGGTGCTCGTCACCACATTTGTGACATTTGTCACACCGAGAGTGCCATTCACGAGTTGGCCAACAGTCTGTCCCGGGAAAGTGATTTTATTGTTCGCGTTGACCACCCCCGAGGTGGTGAGAACCTGGCCCGCGGCCGAGTAGATGATCTTGGCGGGCAGACTTTGGTACGTGGCTGTGGACTGGTTCTGCTGATTTTGCGGATTCTGCTGATTTTGCTGATTCTGTTGCACAGTAGCACCCGGGACGGAGTTAACGGAGGTCTGAGCACCGCCGTTGGCAACCCCAGACTGCAATTGCACTACAGTACCCCCGTTCGAAATAGTCGAGTTCGAGTTGTGGTGATTCTGTTGTGGCGATTCGGTTGAGTTGTGGTGAGTCGATTCGACCGTCAGACGATCCACGAGCAGATTGACTGCTTTTTCGTCGATCTCCGAGTTAAGAACTTCCTCCAGAAACTTCGCGGACGCCATTTTCTCAACTCACTCGACTCCACTCACTCCACCACACGCTCATGCGGCTCATGCGCGTGTTGTGTATCTTGTGTATTGTGCCACTGCCACTGTCGCCGCCGCCGACCCGACCCCTACCCCACCGCCACTGCAACTGCCACTGCCACTGGATAGTATACAGTGTAATAACTTTTGCACAAGCACCACCGTTTGTTCATCGTGTTTATCGGGGCTTCATTGTCGCCTCAAGTCGAGAGATTCTCTTTCATTTTTTTTTCAAAAGTTCAACACTTTTCGAGACTAGGCGGGTGAAATGAGGTGAATGGAAGCAGGCAAACTCGGGAAAGGAAACAAGTTTATCTTCCGAAACATTGGTTTCGCTTTCTGTTCCGGTTTCAATGGTTCTCATTCGCGATTCACATCGAAGAACGACAAGCGAGCGGCGGAGAGTCGCGGGATTGAAAAATCCAACACTTATTCACAGGATGTGGAGAATTGGAGATTGTGTTGATTGAGATCACCATTTGCGCGGTTATGTAGTTGCAGAGGTTAACACTAGGTGGCGAGCGGGTGATTGTCACAGTGGTCAGCAGGGTTGCGAAGTGACGCGTCACTCGAAGTTTTCTACGCAAATTACCTGAGTGAAATAATTCACGTAGAAAACTGGTTAATTAAATGACAAAAATGGCGGTTATCTGATTTGAACTTTTGAATTTCCTAGCACGTGACATAACCTCCTTCAAACCTTAATTAATTTAAGGGCATGTGATGCTTACAGTTTCCCCGGCTTTTATTCCACAAAAATGAAAATTTTTAAAAACTGAATTCGGAGATGCTATAAAATATCATAACGGACGTCCGCGGACTCTTTTCTGAAGGATAATAACAAAAAAAAATATTGTGCTAAATAGAAATTTTTATGCACATTCATTATTTTGAGGTTACGTCGTTTTTCATCTCTGCCTTTCCGATAATCTGGAAATTATTTATGAAATCATCTTTTTTGATTGCCTGCAAACAAAGTTAGTTTCGGGAGATTAGTTACTATGTTTATTTGTAAGTCCAAAGTTTTCGGTCAAAAATATTGTGTAGTTTGGAAGTAACGCTCAGATAAATTGTAACACACATAACCTCGAAATATACACGCACGTTGTTAGCAATATCAAAAAAATTTTGATAAAAAAAAAACAAAAAAAATGTGTGGGGACGTCCGTTAGCATGTTCGCTATCATCTCCCAGATTTCGAAGGCAAAATATTTCTTATCCTAGGAATAAAGCCGGGGGAATCTAACACTGAAAAAATCGATACTATTTCCTAAGCGCTATGCAAATTAATCACATTTTGC
Organism: Belonocnema kinseyi; assembly: GCF_010883055.1. Taxonomy (NCBI): domain Eukaryota; kingdom Metazoa; phylum Arthropoda; class Insecta; order Hymenoptera; family Cynipidae; genus Belonocnema; species Belonocnema kinseyi. Next base: position 18,452,050 of record NC_046663.1, read on the forward strand.
TAAATCAAAACTTTTTTAAATTAACCCACAATAAAAGTGTGTGGGGACGTGCGTTAGCATGTTCGCTACCATTTCCCAAATTTTTGAGACAAAATATTTATTATTCTAGAAAAAAAGTCAGGGGAACCTAAAACTGGTAAAATCGACAATTTTCTAAGTATAACATGCCCTTAAGGATTCTAGATATTAAACTAACAAACGGTTAAAATGGTGAGAAAGAAGATTTCTACCATGATTCCAAATTTACGATGAAAAGTCCTGAGTTTTGAGGGAGAGAAAGCAAAATTTAACAATATAGACAAAAGTGTAGCTAAGTGCCTATTTTGCGATAAACTATTGACGAACAGTGGTTATAAACGCCTTCTAGACCATGGGCATGTAAATAATGTTGAATTATTATTAATTTTTGTAATTATATTATATAGTTATTATATATTATATTTATTATAATTCTTCAATTATATTGCAACCTACACTCGAAAGAATTGTTTATAAATTAGTACACGTTCAAACAACTTTCAAGATTATAATAAATTAATGACGTGTAGATGTATGTACTTCATGTAAAAAAATTCTTTTTCATCACGAAGTTGATACCAATAAAAAGGTATCGTTATAAATATATTAAATTCAGTTGCTTTTTCTGTGAATAACATTTTTTTTCATTTTCAGAAAATTATACTGTTAAAGTTTAGATGTAGGACTTCAATGAGAAATTAAATTTTAATATAATTTCAATTTCGTTTTTCCCTAATACAATACTCGTGATTAATCAATTAATTTACAATAATGAAAGTTTAATTTGTCATACAATTACTCTTTATTCATAAAATATTTCTAGATCATATCATTGGACTTTTTAACCACTAATTATTTATTAGTGTTAATGATATTATTGCAGTCATCACTGATAAATGTTTACCGAAACTTGTTGCTTTATTTTTTTTTTCTTTAAACTTTGCCTATTGATCTTGCCCTAATTTGTAAAATTATAAATAATTATTGCAGAACGACCGTCAAGACAACATTCATAATCCACAAACGACGCTGACAGGTCATGTACTTATGTCAGATCAGACAAATCACAGCCATCGAAATATTCGCAAGTTCCACGTTGACGTAATTTACATTAATTTACATAATGTAGAAAACTCCGGACGTAAATTACTGTAGAAACTCAGGTAAATTACCTGGAGTAACTTACGTCCACAACCCTGGTGGTCAGTGATCCCCAGGGTTGCAAAGTGATTAGAGCTCTGAGCCGGTTATATTACTTTGAGAACGGTAACGAAAATGAGAACATTACCGAGAATATAACCAAGAAATAAATTCTCTGAGAATTTATGAAAATCTCAGAATTTATTTTAATTAATAGAAAATTGCATTTTTTCGTTAACTTTTCGGTTGAAAATTCAACTCTTTTTTTTAAACTTAGTCTTTTTTATTTTAAAGTTCACCTGCTTTAGCAGCAATTAAATCCTTTTTTTATAAAAATGCAACTGCTTGGTTAGAAATTAAGCTATTATACTATTTTCTTGAAAACTTAACTACTTCGTAGAAAATTTACTTTTTGTTTAAATTTTATATTTTGGTGTTGAAAAATGAACTCAAATAAATATTTTCAGGATGAAAATTCCACTAATACAAAAAAAATTCGTTTTTTTTACAAATTCATCTGTTTAGTATAAAATTTATCTTTTTTGGATAAAAATGCAACTATTTGGTAGAGAATTTAACTATTTTGTTAAAAATTGATCTTCTTTCGTTAAAAACATTTTTCTTTTTGGATTGAAAATTGAATTTTTTTCGTATAAACTTATTTTTTTGTTACAAAAAATCAATTTCTGATGTTACTGAGATAACTGGAATCTTTTTTGGATGAAAAAACAACTTTTTTTGTAATAAAAAATTCTTCTTTAAGATAAATTTCATATTTTTTTTTATAAAAATACAACTACTTAGTATAGAATTCAACAATTTTGTTAAAGTCATTAGCTTTGGTTAAAAATTTGTCTTTTTGGATTGAAAATTCTATTTCTTTTGGTAGAAAATTATTTCTTCTTAAAAAAATCATGGCTTGACCGTGAAAACTCAACTAAAATCTTTTTCAACAGAAAATTCAACTATTTTTTTTTGAAGATTTATCTTTTTAATTTAAAACTTCATCAGTTATAGGAAAAATATCATTTTTTTATGAAAATGCAACTTTTTGGTTAAAAATCGTTCTTCTTTGTTTGCTAATTCAACTAATTTCTTTAAAACATTTAATTTAATCATTTTGTTAAGAAATCACTTCTTTTGTTAAAGGTTTATATTTTAAGTTGAAAAGTATCTCGATGGATAAAAGTTTAATTATCTTGTTATAAATTAAACTCTTTTTAATTGAAAAATCAACTACTTGGATCAAAGTTAAATTATATTGTGAAATTTTTTTATTGAAATCCTATGTCCGGTTGAAAATTTAACTATTTAGAGAAAAATATTTCTTTTTTGTTTTATTTAGAATTCATTTTTTAACAAAACGTGGAACTTTCCAATTTTTTAAGATTGATAATTTCTAGTTAAAAATTCGCGTTTTTTTATGTGAAAAAATCAGTTTTTAGTTGGAGACTTCCTTTTTTTATGTAGAAATGCATCAGTTTCGTGTAAAATTAACTTTTTGTTGAACAGAAATATTTTTTGTTTGAAAATTGAATTTTTATCAAAAAAATTTGTCTTCTGGTTTGAAGGTTCAATAATTTAGATAAACTTCTATTTCTTTTTTGAGTGAAAAATCTTCATGTATTGGAAATTCATCTTTTTGGATTTAAAATTCTTTTCTTTTGTTGCATAAATTCAAGTCTTTTTTTATTAAAATATTAACTATGACACTTTTTCGTCGGTAATTTGTCTTTTTAGGTTTAATATCGAACTATATTGTGAAAAATTCAAGTATTTTGTTTAAATTTCCAGTATTTTGTTAAAGAGTTATCTTTTAAAGTAGAAAAAACTTTTTTGTTGTTGTTTGAAATACTTAATACCTTTTGAAAATTTTAAATTTGTATATGAAAATCTGTAATTCCTGAATATGTCTGAGCTAGAAAATAATTTATATTCAACCGCTGATATAACCTGAACAATAAAAATATTGTTAAAAATTAGAAATTCTCTTAAATTCTTTCAAATTCTCCTAAATTCTGTCATATTCTCGGTTATATAACCTGAACTTAAATTCTCTTGAATTTATGAACTCTAGACGCGTCACTCGTGGTTTTCTACGTAAATGACCTAAATGAAGTAATTTACGTAGAAAAGTGTAGAAAACCGGTAAATTACATTCCAAATATGGCGGTTATCTGTTTGAATCAGCCCCCTGGCTTGAGAGTTGACCGCGGCCACAGTGGCGCTGACTGTTCATTGGGCCGAGATTCATTCAAATGGCCTAGAGAACACGTAAAAATTCAATTTTTATATAATAAAAAACATTTTATCGAATTTTCTTCTACAGTACGCCAATTAACAAAGCTTCTTATATTTATCCAAGCAAAATTTATTATGAAAAAATATAAGTTGCTCGAGTTTTATACGAAAATTCGGTTTACTTTTTGGCCGGCAGTTAAAATAGAAGTACTGTCATCTCTATTTAAATGTTAATATTATTTTGTATTGTCTTGATTAAAGTGAATAATTATATTCATATTGCATGACATGATTATTTATTAATAATAATTGAACACTAAAAATACTTTTTAAAATATTATTTTGAGCTACAAACGCAGAAAATATGAAATTATATATAAGAACGAACTAGTATACAAATTAATTTTTCCTTAAAGTTTAATCATTGATTTGTTGTTAATATTGCACTGCAATGGAAATATTATAATTATTATATTATTTGAATAAAATAATTTTATTGAAAATTAAGGCTTTGCACAGTCGATGAAATTGAAAAGCTTTAATGGAAAATAAAGTACTTGAAAATGATTCTAATTTTTATAATACTTTTTTTAAATTATTGAGTAAAATTGAATTTATTTTTTTAGTCATGGCGCAGAGTTTTTATCGTTTTATCAATTATTTTATTTTGTATATAATAAATAAAAAAATTAAAGCAAAAAAGGAAGTCGATAAAAGTTTTTAATTTTATTATGATTTTGATATTTAAATATTGATGTAAATTGCAAATTGTTCTTACTATAGTTTTAAATTTCAAAAACATATTTGCACATGCAATAATTAGGAACATTGATGGTCTTAAATAATTGTTTATTATCGCTTCAAATTTTCTGATGAATGTTAAAAAAAAGTACAAATTTCATAATTCGTCTATAATTATAAATAAATTTAAACGGCTTTCTTTAAAAAAAGGAAAATTGAAATAGAAATTTAAATAATGCTTTGTGTGCTATATTAATATAAAAATTAATAAAAATAGAACAGACATTTCACAATTTGTAAAAACAACTTTTTGTTTACTGAGTGTCAAACTCTTGTACTTTCCAGTTATTACAAGTAAAAATACTTAAAAACGTCCTTTTTTAAACTAAAAGTGTAAATGTTCACATTATAACATGCGTTTGCGCAGCTAGTCGGCCCAATGTACAGCCAGCGCCACCCTGACCGCCGTTAACATTTCATAGCACGTGACATAACCTCCTTTATACCTTAAATAATTTGAGGATTCTATATATTAAACTAAGAAGATTTCTACGATTATTCCAAATATGCTACGGCAAGCCCTAAGTTTTGAGAGAGTGAAAGCAAAATTTAACAATATAGACAAAATTGTTGCTAAGTGCCTATTGTGCGATAAACTATTTAACCCTTAAACGGCCAAAACGCCACTACCGGTACACTGCTTTTCAACGGCCAATAACTAAGACTATTCGACACTAGAAAAAATTGAGACACATATATTTTTATTGCTTAAGATCTCCTCTTTCCGACGGTGCCAATGAAATTCCTCATAAAATTTATTTATTATCCCAAAATGCAGTTTAAACAAAAAAAAACGTGATTTTTCGTGCCTATTTTTTTTTGTGAACCATTTTCCAAAGCTTTCGAGTCTGTAAATAACCTGAAATCTCACTAACCGGTGGAATAAATGTCTAAACTTTGAGAATCTATGGTTCAAAGATCGATTTTACGTTTTAGTATTTTCAAAATGGCGTCTTAATGGCAAAATTTTTGTGAAAACATTCATGAATTTTTTTACAATAAACGATGCGCTTTTCGGAAAAATCATCA
>NC_046663.1:18457378-18471185 GCF_010883055.1 Belonocnema kinseyi
GTAGGTCCCCCTTCCACCACCAAGTAAGTGTGTGGAGGGTGTGTAAAGGAATAGAGAAAGTGTAAGAAAAATGTAAACCCTTAGGGGACACATTAGAAGCTTAACAAAAAAAACTAAATTTTTTGAGGAATTTCATTGGCACCGTCGGAAAGAGGAGATCTTAAGCAATAAAAATATATGTGTCTCAATTTTTTCTAGTGTCGAATAGTCTTAGTTACTGACCGTTGAAAAGCAGTGCACCGGTAGTGGCGTTTTGGCCGTTTAAGGGTTAATGTCTTTAAATAGTGTTGAATTATTATTATTTTTTGCAATTATATTATTTCATTATTATATATTATATTTATTGTAATACTTCAATTATATTCTAACCTACATTTGAAAGAATTGTTTATAAATTAGTAGTCGGTCGAATAACTTTTAAGATTATAATAAATTAATGACGTGTAGATGTACGTACTTTATGTAAAACAAAAATGATTTTTTATCGCGAAATTAATACCAATATATTGAATATTATTATTAATGTTATTAATATCAACTATATTAAATTCAGTTGCTTATACAGTGAATTACATTATTTTCATCTTTAGAAAATTATACTGTTAAAGTTTAGATGTTGGACTTCAATGAGAATTTAAATATAATTTCAATTTCGTTTTTCCCTTATTCAATATCATAATTAATCAACCAATCTACAATAATGAAACTTTCATTTGTCATACAATTACTCTTTATTCATAAAGTATTTCTAGATCATATCATTTTACTTTTAAAACACTCATTATTTGTCAGTGTTATTAACATTATTGTAGTCATCGCTGATAAATGCTTACTGATATTTGTTTATTTCTTTTTTCAGGAAACTTTGCCTATTCATCTTGCCTTAATTTGTAAAATTTTAAATAACATTTGCAGAACGACCGGCAAGCACACGCCCACATACCACACGCAGAGGTTTTGTACTTATGTCAGATCAGATAAATTACAGCTTTCGAAATATTCGCAAGTTAGTAAATTACTGTAGAAATCCACGTAAATTACCTGGGGTAAATTACGTACCCAACCCTGCTGAACACGCAAAGTAAACAGAGATGGGTAAGTAAAATACCCTAGGTAATTTGCGTAGTTTTTTACGGTAAATTACTAGGTATTTTACATACCTAGTTTCTTAGAAGATGTAAATCAAAAATGTCTTTTCTACTATAAAAGATGGCTTTTCAAGGTAGTCCGGCTATTGGATCGATCAGATGAAAAATCATTAAAATTAGTTGTTTTTTTGCGAAGAAATATGTCCTCTTTCACGTAATGCCTTTTTAGGGGCCCTTTCCAGGTTAAAATTTGAATTATTACCGTTTAAAGTCGTGTAAAAAAACATGGGATCTTGTTGAGAGGCCTTTCGCGGGCTTCAAAAATGGTTAACTTTGGCTTTAAAACACGTTGAATATTGTTAGCAAAACTTTTTTGGAGACAGAGAATATAATGTAAAATTTTAATTACTGCTTATTTATACTTGCTTCCAGGGTATTTGTGCTTAATTTTAGCAAAATATAGCCTATAATAAAAAATGTAGCTAGAATCGAGTCAAATCAACATTTAAATTTACTTTTTATTACTATTAAAAAAAAAACATTTTATTCATATTGATCAGCATACAAATTTGATACCTAATTTAGTAATTGATATCCTGGCCAAATTTTGTATTTAATTCCAAATTTCAGAAAAATAATAATGGACATAGCTTTGACTAGTTTTCCCAGTAGCGGGGCTACTTTAACAAAATACTGGAATTTTCAACAGAATAATTAAATTTTTAACATAATAGTTGAATAATTAACCTAAAAAAATACATTTCTAACAAAAACATGTCACAGTTTATATTTCAATTAAAAAAGATGAAATTTATACAAAAAACGAGGAATTTTAAAACCAAAACACGAACTTTCAACAAATAAAGATTTTTCAGTCAAGAAAAAAAATTTATCTAAATTGTTCAACCTTCAAGCCAAAAGACAAATTTTCTCTACAAAAATTGAATTTTCAAACAAAAAATATGACTTCACCAAAAAAATAATTTTCCATGAAACTAATGCATTTTTACCGAACAAAAATGAAATTTCAAACTAGAAAATTATTTTTTTCCAAAAAAGGTGAATTTTCACCTAAAAAATATCAATCTTAACAGAATGGAGAAGTTACATTTTCTGTTAAAAAAATAATTGCAAAAGAAACAAAAGTATTTTCCACTAAACAGTTAAATTTTCAACCACACATAAGCTTTCAATAAAAAAATAACTTTTTAACAATGTAGTTTACCTTTTACCTAAGTAGTTAAATGTTCGATTTAAAAAGAATAATTTTCAACAAAATATTGAAACTTTTAACCAAAGAGATGAATTTTTAACTTAAAATATTAATCTTCAACAAAAAAAGTGATTTCTTAACAAAGTAATAACAAAATTTTAATTTTTTTAAATGAAAATTTATCTTTTTGGTTAATTATCATTCTTCTTTGCTTAAGTACCAATCAAAGAAGAATGATTGAATTTTCAATCAAAAAAGACGAATTTTCTAACAAAAAAGATTACTTTTTAACAACATTGTTGAATTCTCTACCAAATAATTTCGTTTTTATCAAAAAAGATTCAATTTCTCTTGAAGCAGAAGAATTTTTAATCACAAAAATAGTTAAGTTTTCATCCAAAAAAGATTTCAGTCGACTCGCAAGATCAAAAATTAAATTTTTCTGACAAAAAAAACTTTCCACGGAAAAAAGTCGAATTTTTAATCGAAAAAGACGAATTCTTTCAATCAAAAAGGATGAATTTTTAACTGAATAGTTGAATGCTCGAACAAATAGTTACGTTTTTATAAAAAAAGATGACATTTTCCTTAAAACAAATTAATTTTTAATTGATAAAAAAATTTCAAAAATAATTAAATTATCATATAGAAAATATTTCAGTTTTTTTCAGCACGAAAATATTATAATAAAACAGTAGAAATTTGATTCAAAAATTATGACTTTACAAAATGATTGAATTTTCAACCAAACAGTTACATTTTCATCCAAGAAAGGTGTAATTTCTGCTAAATTAAATGAATTTTCAAATCGAAAAGAAAAATTTTTTAAAAAGAGTTGAATTTTACCCCGAAAAGTTACATTTTTATTTGAGAAAAATGAAATTTCTCCTGAGACAGATGAATTAAAGCAAAAAAACAACTTAAAATAAAAAATTAAATTTTCATCCAAAGAAGATTCCAGTTCACTTTCTACCATCATAACAATTGTATAAATTTGCATCAAAAATAGATGACTTTTTAAGCAAATTATTAAATTTGTAACTAAATAATAAAATTTATAACTAAAAGGATAATCTGCAGAAGAAAGTTGTTGCGAATTTTCAAAATTTTAATCTGAAAATATTTCATTTAAAAATTTTTAACTTGTCCTATTTTTGAAATTTCAATTTTAAATTATTCAGATTCAAGATTTTCTAATTTAAAATAGATCGTTCAATTTTAAATGCTTTGAATTAGAAATGATACAATTTCAACTCCTTTCTAAAAAATTCTCCATTAAAAAAAATGTTAATCTGAAATTTTTCAATTTACAACGCTCTTAATTACATATAATACAGTTTTAATTCTATTGAATTTCCAAAATTGTATTTTAAAAATATTTCCTTTTTGAAATAAAATTATTTCATTCTATAAGCTTTGAATTAGAAAGGATAAAATTTCAAATCTTTTCTAATAAAGTTTTCCAATTTTAAAAATTCAATCTGGAAGTGTACAATTTGGGACGCTTTCAATTAGAAATACCATTTGGAAAAATTGTACTTAAACGCTTTTCCACAAGAGGCGCCACGAGCGATGCCAAATAACAAGCCACATTCGTTAATATTATGTTGCAAACAAAAAACATTGCGGTACAATTAGATGATTTTGATTATTTTTATATGTATATGTTTAAAATTAATCTCATCACATGGAGTTTATGGAAGCCCGAAATTCTTTTATTTTTGCTCCGTTTCATTTCAGTTGACATTCTAATTTTTAATTTAAAATATTGGCATCGGAAAAAGAGCTCTTACGAATGCCTATACCAGAAAATAAAAAAGTGAGGTTATGCACAGTTCTACAGGACCACCATCTTGGCACGTACTCTAGGTATTTAACCTGTTTTCTACGTAAAATATTTGACTTAGGTATTTTACGTAAGAAACCCCCAGTTACGCGTAACTGCACATCCCTGAGAGACTTAAAGTAGAGATCAGAAATGGGTTGTGACATGTCACTCGAAGTTTTCTACGTGTAATACATAAACGACGTAATATACGTAGAAAATTGTAGAAAACTATGTATAATACATATCAAAGATGGCGAACATAATTTACTTGTGGCGGGGCTGCATTTGACAGATTTGAATCATTGACATAACCTCTTATAATGCTGTTAAATCGTTTTAATTTGAGTTTTTAGCGTAAAAATATTAAAAAGCAAGTAGAAAAAAAACATTTAAGAGGGAGGGGGGAAGGATACAGTGGAAAAAAATTAATTTGGAGCGCCAGAATTTCGAAGGTAATAATATTGCGAAGTGTTTACTTTGTCAAGAAATTGTTAAACACACAGATTATAAGAGATTAAAGGCCCACAGGTATATAAACAAATATCTATTTATCGCAAATTATTCATTAAAATAATTCATTATTAACAATTTAAATTAATATCTGAAGATTTCTCTGAGATTTCAAGATAATTCATGAGGTTTCACTGCAAGTTTTTTGTACAGTGCGTTTTTAAATCAAATATGACATATTCATACATCATATTTATTTAATTTCATTCTAAAATAATAATGGAAACTGTGTAAACTAAAACTGTTATGTTATTTAAAATAACACAGAATTATATTTTCTATTTCTCTTTAAGGGACATGTGCAAGCATGCGATAAACTTAACAAATGAGCAAGCTACACAGCAGGAAAATACACGAAATATTATGAAGGGCAATAAAAACGTATATTATTAATTTTTTTAATAACTAGTTTAGGAAAGTGATACATAATGATGAATAATTAATTAATTGCTCAATATTAGATATTTCTATAAGAAAATTGAGTATTTTTAGAATAACGAATTAAGAAATCCCGCTCATATAGTCATGTGATCAAATGTAATATATATATATATATATATACACGTGATGTATTATACGCAAAATCCCTGAGTAGAGATCCTCTATACAGTTGTGACACAATTTCCCATTGTGTTGATTGGTTACGATTAAACCTGAACCAGAAATGATGAAAAGCGCGCGATTTTCAAACCGAATTTTATAATAAATTTACAATTTTGAAGAATTAAATGAGGAAGAAAATAACATAAAGTATAAACATATCAAAACCGTATGAAATATATGAAAATATAAATAATTATTTTTTAAAAGCATTTATTTTGTGTTTACAAGTTACTGTTTTTAGTTGAAAATTCAGGACTTTTGATGAAAAATCGTCTCGTTTAGGATAAAATTGATCTTGTTGGTTGAGAATTTAACTATTCTGTTAAATTTTTTTTATCAAAAATTAATTTTTTATATTAAACATTGAACCGTTACATTTTTAGTTCAAGGTTAATTTTGTTTAGCTGATAATTCATGTATGTTGATGAAATTAATATTTTTTGGTAGAAATTAAATCTTATTGGTTACACTATTTTGTTGAAAACTCGTTCTTTGTTTAACTGAAAATTAATTTTTTTTTAATGTAAATGTAATTATTCGACATTTGGTTGAAAAGTGATCTTTTGTATAGTTGAAAACTCAACTCTTGAATTAAAAATTCATCTATTTTTATTTTCTTGGGTAAGAGATTAATAATTTTGGTTGAAAATGTATTTCTTTAGTTGAAAATTAATTTGTTTGATTGAAAATTCGTTTTATTTGTTTGAAAACATGTTTTTAACAGAATTTTTAACTATTTCATTTTATATTTAAAATTTTCGTATTGAATATTCTACTAATTGGTTTAAAATTCATATACGTATTTGGTTGATAATGCTTCTTCTTTAGTGAAATATTAATGTTCTTCATTAAAAATGTATTTCTTCGTTTGAAAATTTAACTGCTTCGTGGTAAATTCATTTTTTGGATAAAAATTATTTTTCGTTCTGTTAAAAACAGAACTATATTGTTGAGAATTCTTCGTTTGTTGGTTGAAAATAATTTCGTCAACTAACAATATTATTTTTGGTTGAAAGTTTTTTTTTTTTAGTAGAAAATTAATATTCTTAGTATATTTCATTTTTCGTTTAAAAATTATATGTTTCAATTGAAAATTAAACCTTTTGAAAATTAAACTTCGTGGTTGAAAATTCATTCTTTTGGTTGAAAATTCTTTTTTTCCTATGAGAAAATTAATCTTCTTGGCTGGAAATTCACCTTTTTGATTAGAAATTCAAGTTTTCAGTTAAAAATTCAGCTTTTTGTAGAAAATTAATGTTCGCGGTTCAAAACTCATCTTTTTGGTTGGAAATTTGTATATTTTATTGAAGAATCGACTTTTTTCTGGAAAATAAATCTCTTTTATTGTAATTTCACCTTTTCCTTAGAAGTCTTTTTGGATAGAAAATTGATATTTCTTGTTGAAAATTCATACATTTTGGTTATTTTTTTTGTACAAAAAATTCATAATTTTCATTCAAATTCATCATTTTGGTCGAAAATTCTTTTTTTTTAGCTGATAAATCATCTATTGGGTCAAAATTCATCTTTTTCTGGAAGATTTATGATTTTACGAAAAACTTTTATTTAAATCGATATTTTTTAGATTAAAATTGAACTATTTCGTTGAAAATTAATTTTTCTAAAGTAGGACTTGCACCGACTGTTACTTTTACACTTTCCAAAACAGCACTTCTTGATCGCACCAACCTTTTTTTATTTTTAATAGATTTTCTCCTGGTATATGAGACACTTCCTTTTTGGGAAGTTTTTTAAGTTCCAATTGTTCAAAATAGGTTTTTTTTCATCAATGTTTACTATTCCTACATACGTTTCAGTGAAAAATTGTCCTGAACTCAAACGGAAGTGCTATATATTTTTCGCACTTGTACAATGTCGTTTTCTTAAATGAAAAGGTGTATGACTCGGACCGCTTCGGTCTTCTGACCGATTTCCCGTCATCTGAATGGCTGACCGGCAATTTTGAAAAAAATGGAAATCATCTTATAAGTAGTTTTCAGCCCTATCCGAGTAGAGATAGAGAGTGACGTCAAATGACACTGACCGTTTTTGTCATCTGCCTGCCTGACCGGTAATTTTGCAAAAAATTAAAATCATCTTATAAATAGTTATTGGAATGTATTTTTTTACTAAATAATGTAAGATGAAAACAAAACAGGATTTTTTTTGTAATTGCAGGCTTTTGATATCTTCAGACGGACAATTTCTTCGTTTTGCATGATTTTTATGAGACTTAACCTACACAAATTATTGGGAAGGCACGCAAGTTTATGTGAAAGATGATTTGTTTCTTTCCTGTTATGTAAATCGATCTAAATGAAAGTCATTGTAATGTTTTTATGATTTTTAATTTCTACAAATCAAAAAAAAAGCTTTCAAATATAAAATTTGAAATAAAGGACTTCAATAAGATTCATCATAAACTTCACTTTTACCTTATAAAAAATCTAAATGAAAGAAATTATATTGCTGTTATTTTTATTCTTTAAGAAAAGATTGTTAAAGATTAAACTATTTTTTGCATCCTTTTTTTTAAACCTGTAATTTTTTGCGCGGTTTTTCCGTTTTATTTTCTATCACTAAATTGATTCATAGTATAAATAAAATCATTGTCTACAATATAACAAGTAAAGCAAGATGAAAATTCCATAATGTAAGAAAATTGAAAAAAAAGTTTTACTCAAAGTTTTGTGGATTACGAAACTTACACAAACTCATCGTTTTGACTTCTTTTTTTTCAATCCAGATACGAAAACTATCCATGCTTAATAGGTTATGTACGTTGACAGCAACGAGATATTATTATTTTTTAATACTTATTCTTTTTACTTTACTCTTTTTTGGAAAACAAATTTCGTTTCACTTAGGGTACCTTGTCACGGAGCCCTATTTTGAATTAATCGTGAAATTAATATTTTTCACAGAATTTATTTCTAGCTACTTTGTTGGTTTATGGCAAATTTGATTAGTTGAGAACCTAGATACGAACTCGATGTGTCAAATTAATTCATCAGTTTATGCGAAGCATTTCTGAAAATAAAATCAAGAATCTAACGACCAAATTTGGAGAGCCACCACAAAATGTTGCCATTGCAATCTTCTGTCTCCCCCCTAAAAAAGAAGAAAAGAAAAAAAATCATTCGTCTTTAATTTAGACAAAAATAAAAAGGAGGAAAGAAAAATGACTAGGCTTTTTTTCATCAGTTTATTCTAAATCCACCTCCATGAAAAGGTACCCATGCCAGGCTGGGTCGACTCCTATTGGCGCGTGTGGTCACATACTTTTGTAGTTTTCCACCTCCTTGTAGATGGCTCTACTGTAGGGGCATAACTGCCAAGATGTCATTGATTTCACATTTTCTATTATAATGCGAATAAATAAAATGCTAAAAAAAGGTTACATTTCATTTGTTATGTAATTCTTCATTTATTGGAGAATTATTGCAAAATTGTAAAAATTTATGCCGAAAAATGGTACAGGAAACAGTATTTACACATTTTTCGTCTTAAATTTGTGTAATTTTGAATTAATTCGTTTATTTTCTCCAGTTTTAATTCATGTAACACATTCAAATAATATACACATTTACGCGCACGAACAAATGGATACGCTTTAGTTTGCCACCTCCTAGTAGATTGCGCTAGTGTCGCTATAAGTGGTCAAACGCGCCCATGGGAGTCGACCCAGCCTGACCCTTACAGAAAGGTTTTCTGTAGTTGATCACTATGGTATCAGGGTCGCGTCCCATGATTGCAGAATTGCGCTGCGTTTTGCGTAATGCGCCAATTCACTAGACATTTCAACCAATAATATTCTCCTAGTTATTCAGAGAAACACTGGGATTGGCTGAAATATCTAGTGATTTGACGCATTACACAAAACGCAACGCAATTCTGCCATCATAGGACGCCATCCTTACTCCCCATCTCCATATTCCACTAGTGATGGGAAGTGACCGGTAATACCAACTAAGACAACAAATTTACCAGTAATCGCGGTAAATCTTTAATTTCTTATAGAAAAAAGTATTTTATAGTCAAATGTTTTATTTAAACAATAGATAAGACCTTCTGTTTACTTATTTTGTAATTTTCTTCAAGTAAAAAATGTATAATATGTAATAATAATAAGAAGAAATGCATTAAGTTTGGAGAGCAGCAGGCGACAAAACTCTTGAAACTGATTTTTGGCGGGTAATTCAAACTACTATTAGCGAAAAATATGTCATTTACTGAATGAATAAGACTAAAATAAATGTTTTTATATATAAATAAATTATATAAACCAATATTTTTCACTTTTTGAAAATTGTTAAATCTTCAGTGATAAACATTACATCTGAATTATACAACGTGTATCCCGCGTGATATAAACTTATCTGTTGAATTAACAGGTATACATTTAAATAATTAAATTATACTTGTTTAAAAAATCTTAGTGAAAGAATGTCTTTCACAAAATAAAAATGGTATATGCTCATTATTTGAAACGTTTTAGTCTGAATTTTGCCTGAAGTGTGAAATATAACAATTATTTTGTAAATATTATTTTATGCGTTTAGAAAAAAAATAGTTAAATAGTACACACCCTAAAAAGATCAACTTTTTATTAAAGGGTTTTGAAATTGTGTTCAAAAAGTTAATTTTTTTATTTTCAATATGTTTTCATAACAAAAGTTTATAACAAATGTGTAGATCTTTTTTCGTTGAACAACTTTTGTCTGTTTAGTTTTTTCGTCTATTGTGCTGTTTTTAAAAATTACTTTTTGTTTTTTCTTTTACTTTTACTCTTATTTTTACATTTAAAAGAAAATCTACTCGTCCTTTATCAAAAATAATATATCAGATTAGTCGATCCTTTTTTCGTTGAAGAACTTTTGCATCATAATTTTCTGTCTTACCTTAATTCTGTAGCTTATTAAAAAATTTAATTTTTTTTTTAATGATACTTTTTACGATAAAAAAAACTGCGTGTCCGATCAAAAAATTATGTGTGAATTTCCAGCTTTCTAGCTTTCTAGGTGTTTCAAAAAAGAACGTTTTTCTTTTCTTCACTTTTTGAAATATGGGTTGCTTGACCCAAAATGTTCTTTTTTATGTATTTTTTTTTATCATAAAAATACTATAAGCCTGATAATTTTTTTGGTCAAAAAATGGGTTGAGGTTAAATTTTTAGTGTTCGAGTACTACGAATAGCCACATATAGAATTTAAAACAATTTAATGGTCTGAAAATTGTTGAAAGCGATCCAACTTTTTTCATTTTTATCCAAAACAGCGGGTTAACAAATTTGATCTTATTATTTGGTCCCGAAAACTGCGCATGCCAAAATACAATCCAATCCGACTAGTCCTGCAAAAATTATCCGGCATAAAAACAATACCTTCTCATTAAGATGAGAACGTAAAAAATAAAATATTTCAATATTTAACAGCTTTTGCCTTCTGTATTTTCTACAGCAGGAAATATTAGTTTTAGAATTATTCAATCATATCAGTAGTTTACCTAGATTTCCCTAATAATAATCTCAAAGTTTCGAGAGTTTTGTCGTCTGCTGCTCTCCAAAGTAAATGCATTTGTTATTATAATTGCATATTATTAATGTTTTACGTGTAGAAAACTACAGAATGCGTAATAACAGGGTCTAATTTATTATAGAATTAAAATATTTGTCTCCAAAAATCTTTTTTCTGTGAAAAATTAAAGAATTACTGCTTTTTATTGCGATTACCAGTAATTACCGGTAATTACTGGTATGGTACGGTGTTACAGCGATCAGTTCAAGCAGCGCCAATCAGTGAAGTTCATGATGCAAAACTAATCGTAGGTGGTAGCACCGAGCCGAGTATAGACCCTCTGTCATTGAGATACGAATTTCAATAAAAGAAATTTTGTGAATAAGTAGAAAGTGCCATTTATACCTTGTAAATATCACAAAATACATTTTTTAAACTCTCTTAGAAATATTTATCATATAGCATTCGTAATATGTTCATAAATCCTTTCTGGCTGTCACTTGTAAAGTAAGGTTGGGATTAGCATAGTTCACTATATATCCCATTTCATGTACAATTTCCGCTAAAAGTATACATTACCCTCGTATATAAACACTACGCTCTAATTTTTTCATGTAGTCCGGTCAGTTTGGGCGTGAATATCTCAGAGAAAAAAATGGTACAAATAAACTGTAAATTCTATGCCATTGTGTCTTTATTTTTTCGTCGATTGCATGCTTAATGGTTATTGTGCAAAAAGGTGGTGAGGAGCTGTCATCATTTATTTGCCGAAAAGCACCGAAATAATGCACGTCGAGAACATAGGTCAACTTTGAGAAGCTCCTGTATCGTTAAATTTGCCTAGAAAATTTCAATTTTTTTTTATTTATTCTTCAAAGCCTTAACAACTTCTATCTTTTTCAAAAATTGAATATTTTAATAAGCGTGGCTATAAAGTAGTTTCCAAGAAAAAAATTTATCTTCAATACTATTGCACCTACCGCAACGAGCCAAAGCTGTTAATGTTTGCAAAAGGATAAGAATTAACACCATATAAAAACGTTCGATTAATAATGACAAAGTGAGGATACTTGTTTCATTGAAGTGTAGCGGTACATTCGGAGAAGCAGGCGGGCTTTGAAGCACAGTAGCATGCAGCTTCTGGTTCCTCAGTTCAGGGCTGTATAGCGTACACATAATACATCTGCACCCCGCCCTATCAGCACTGATATGTATCACTTTGCATTGTTCTTAATAATTATATTTCTGTGAAGGGGATTTTTTTTCTTTTATACTTAGTAAATGATTAATTATTAACCTTTTTTAACTCGAACATTGTTCGCTATACATGCGTACTGCTAGCCGGAAGGTCCAATTTATTTGATTCCTAAACTAGGCCCACGGCCGTTGATGGAGTGCTCCTCTCATTGTTTCATGGATAATATAATAATAAATTTAAGGAGCATGCTTTGCCCTTTGTACCTGCCGATAGACATAATATGAGATAGGACAGAATTTGTGAACTCTTTTCCTTTTTCAATATAAGAATACTATTCTTCGTACGCTTCATTTGTTACTGGTACTATTAAAAATACTACTTCCTCGTAAAGCCTTTAATTTTGGTTTAAATTTCTTCGTCAGTGCCTCATCCTAATTATTAAGTAGTAACTAGTAAATAGGTAATGTTCATTGTAACTTTCTTTTAAATATCAAATAATTTTATTTACCATTATCTTTTCGAGTGATTTTTTATCAGGATCGTTGAAATTCTTTAAATAAATAGTATTTAATAAATATTTAATGATAATTAATCATAATAACAATAATTAAACTGTGAAATGTTTCATGTTGTATTCATTATGAAATTGTTATAATTATAAATTTATTAAATCATTATTATTTTTATAATTATTAAAATAATACATATCTAATAATTAATTATGTATTATTAAAGCAATCGAGTAATTTATTAAAAATTAATAAGTACTACTTAATAATTAGTCCATAATTATTAACAAACATTACATTGCTAGTCATTATTTTTAACTGAAATAAGACACTAAGTCACTACTTATTGAAAATTAAATAAATAATAATTGATCAATAATTCCAATTGATACAATAATATTAATTATATGAATAACTTAATAGAATCCAAATACTAACACAGTTTTAATACCAATATCTAGATTTTAAACTGAAATATTAATCATTAACAATGGAATACGACAGAGACATCTGTAGAGTTCGAAAAGAGTACCTGTTAAATTGCTACTGCACTGCCAACCTAAACCATGCTGAGTATTAAATATTTAGAAAACTTTGCAAGAAATGCATAGCCCTACAAATTATTATTGATTTTTATTATAAAAAATATTTATTTTCTATTTTCACGTATCCTAAAATATTTTTAATCTAATTTCAAAAATTAAAAAATGCCTTTTTTAAAATTATTTCTTATTATTTTAATGCGTATTGATATGTGTAATTTTAGTTTCATATTATCCGGATAGTTGATAACATGTGCACTTAGAGTGCGCCCAGAGTAGATACGACCCTGCTTTCAAAACCCCGCAGAGTGGCAAACGAAAGAGGCGGCACTATCGCTTACACAAAGGAGCTATTGTATTTTAGTTGAAATATGCCAGCATTTAAAATATTTATTATTTCTATTAAACAAAGTTTTTATTCAATCTATTTATATGGTGTTAATCTTATCCTATTGCAAACATTAACAGGTTTGGCTCGTTGCGGTAGGTGCAAATAGTATTGAAGATAATTTTTTTTCTTGTCCACTACTTTATAGCCACGTTTATGAAAATATTAAATTTCTGAAAAAGATATAAGTTGTCAAGGCTTTGAAGAATACATAAAAAAGAATCGAAATTTTCTACTCAAATTTGACAATATAGGAGCTTGTCAAAATTGACCTATGTCCTTGAAGCGCATTATTTCGGTGCTTTTCGGCGTATTCGCTCCGTGCATAAGACTGCAGCGATACCAGTGGCGGTTTCCCGAACTTCCGGCTCGCTGATTGTATAGACGGTTATAGTGAAAAAATAGTAAATAA
>NC_046663.1:18471285-18516706 GCF_010883055.1 Belonocnema kinseyi
AAAGCTCAAATATTTCTATACACTACAATACATTTGACGAGACGGAAGTTGAGAATTCAGCCATAGGCGGCGCTGCCTGTAACTTGCGCACGGAGCGAATAAAGGATGACAGTTCCTCACCACATTTTTACACAATAACCACTGAGCATGCAATCGACGCAAAAATAAAGACACATTCGCATAGCATGTACCTTTTTTGTGCCATTTTTTTCTTTGATATATTCACGCCCAAACTGACCGGACTACATGAAAAAATTAGAGAGTAAACATATATTTTGAAGTTTATTTATCCTCATCAGCCCCATGCATCCCCCCACTTTTCTGTTCTCTTAGCATCCGCAGGGGTATCGTAGTTCAAATAAATCTAAAAGATGGTGCTCCGAACAGGTAAGCCTGTTTTTTGCATCTTTTGCATTGTTTTGTATTGGCAAAACTGGTAAATTTCCTATTAAAAGTGAATTATTTGAGAAAAATATGTAAAATTGAAAGTTTAAATTATAAGAACTTGTAGCCGAGTAAATTATTTATAGTGTTAAGAATTTTTTCTAATTGATAGTGCAAAATAATAAGATTAAAATTTGTAGCTCCAGATTGTACGTCTGGCTATACCAGCAATTCGGAGAAGTTTCATTTTTTTCTTGATCCAAAAGATCCCAAAGAAATTAAACGGTGGCAGCAGGCTATTCGCAGAGATGACAGAAATACAGTTTGTGAACAACACTTTTGGGAAAGGGTAATGTCCACTGTATGTTAATTTCGTTTCTGATTATTTTTCTATATTTATTTTGTTTAAATAAATGGGTTTCAACCATCTAAATCAATTATTAATACAAAATATTCCGTAGGAAAGATCACACATATTTATAATAACTCATATGTAGTTAAAAATTTGTTTAAAAAACATTTTAGAGGTATAAAAAAAAACGTTTATACTGATGAAAAAAAATCATCTATAAGAATTTTTAACCAAAATGATGAATTTTAAATTAAAGGAGACATTTTCAAACAAATTTTTAAGTTTTAAACTAGAAAAACAATTTTTAACAGAATATGAACTAGTTAAATTTTTAATAAAAAAAGTAACTTTCATCCTTGCTGATGAATTTTCAACTAAAATGGTGAATCATCAACTGGAATAGTTAAATTTTAAACAAAAATATGAGTTTTTAACTGATCAATGAATCTTCAACTGAAACATTTGAACTTTCAACAACAACAAAATATGTTTTACTAAAATAAATCAATTGTCAGTCAAAACTTGAATAATTAAGTTTCAAGTTAACAAAATCAATGTTGAATCAAAAAAGACGAATTTTAAACTAAAAAGGCCATTCTTCAACCATAAATTGAACAATTAAATTCTCTGTCAAGAAAATAAATTTATGTGTACCCTAAAAGATGAATTTTTAACTGAAATGATGAATATTTCACTGGTAAATACCCGAAATAGTTAAAGCTTCTAACCGCAAGTAGTTGAATTTTCTAACAAAAGGTAAATTCTTAACGAAACATGTAAAAAAAATTTATATTGTAATTTAGAAATATTTCCTTTTCGAAAGAATACATCTACTCTAAAAACTACTTGAAGCACTCTCTTTTCTAAAAATTCGGAAGAAGGAAACAGGGATTTTTTAATTAAAAATTATTTCTTGAAAAGAAGATACTACTCTATCTTCACTCCATTGGGAATCGAACCACAAACTCCTTTCTCCTGAATCTCAGTTTTATTTATTTTTTAATTCCCCTTCTATGTCAAAGATTCCCTGTCCCGAGGGAAATTTAATTTCTTTACTGAAATTCCCTGTCCTATAATAAAAAAAACAAAAACATATTTTCAATCATATGCTCTGCAACTGTAGACAAAGTCAATTAACTATTTTTTAATTAAATTTCTGGTCATTTCGTGGTTTTTCCAAGTCTTTCCCCGTTTCCCGCTCAAGTCGCCACCCCGATTATAAAGAAATGATATATAAATGTATATTTTTTAGAGAGTGGAAATATATAGATGAATTAATAAAAGACTATATTATAAGGCTAATGATTAATGATTAAATATTGTTATTACTATTATTATTATTATTATTATTATTATTATTATTATTATTATTATTATTATTATTATTATTATTATTAGTCAAGTAATATTATCAATTAATTTCTGAAATTTGCAACAATTACAGTTGTTTATAAAATTATTAAATTAATTACATTAACGAAATAAACAATGGAGAAACATGAATAAAATTCAAACTGTTTTCAGAATACTCATCCTTATATTCAATTTTCCTAATATTAAATTACATGTTTCGATTCATCTTTTTGGCTATCTAGTTACAGCTGCTCTTATTGTTATTGAAAACGATGTTATTGTTATTATATTCATAAAAAGTATCAAGTTTTTAATGAATTTTTGTAATTTTGCTATAGACAACAATGGAAAAATAGGCTTACCTGATCGGAGCACCATCTATTGGATTTATTTGAACTACGATACCCCTCTGGATGCTAAAATAACAACTAAACAAACGCCTCTCATCGACAGAGGTTCTAGTACTTGTAACGAGCGGAACTCTATTTAGGCGCGAAAAGTTGTAATATTTAAAATGTTAATTTTAAAATAGGTCTTTAATTTTTTATATATGTAAATTCAAAATTGGCGAGTCCGTTTCCACAATCAGGGGTTTGGAAACCCAACTCCAGCGATGAAATCCTTGACTGAAAATCTTCTTAAATAAAAATAATTAATTCAATTTAAGGTTAAAAAGAAAGATAATAAAGCTGCAATTTTTATTAGAGAATCAATAAACAAATATTTTATTAATCTTGACTTTTAAACTTTATTTTTACAAACTTTAATTTAATATCTCGAGATAACTAATGAACGAGCCGCGGCTGTGTACCAGATTCTTCTGGTCCTTCACTTCATCGTCGGGAGCTTCGATGCCATCGCAGCAGTCCTCAGATTTCCCCACATTTCCGTACATTCTTTCATTATACATTGGCCCTAATCCCTACTCTAAAATTCTATATTTCTACTTAGCCTCCTAAACCCAACTATGGATTGCGTAATCAGTAACCCTCGATTCTCATGAACATCCAGCGAGCGCGATAGATTCCAGGCGTGACTTTTTTTATAAACAGTTCTGTCATCGAGTTTTATATCAAAACCTAACATTTCCGAGACACTTTTAAAATCGTTTTATTTTATTGCCGAAACGGCGACTCTATGTCGACGGTTCGAAAGTAAAATCTAAATTATACATCCTGCTGTCGAAAGTTAATACTTCTTTCGTAAAATGAACATGATGCTGAAATTTAATCTTAAATATACCTTCGTTCCCTTTCATCATATTAGTCTTGGCATTTTATTTACAGAAAGAATGCTTTATCGTTAAAGATATTTTCTTTCTCTTCACGCCGACTTGCCTGACTGTTGCTGTGTCAATCTTTTCTCGAAAGATTTTTATTCTCAATTCAAATGTACTCGCATTATAATTCATTTATTTCAAATTGTAAAACCGCGCATTTTATGATACCGATGGTGCTGTCTGTAGCGGCAAGAATGGAAATTATATCTGTTCATTACATACTCGGTTCGGTGCTGCCACCTACAATTAGTTTTGCAACATGAACCTCGTAGCAATCTTTGCTCAATAACAAACACACACACACATACATACACATATATATATATATATATATCCGACTCTCCGATCTTTTTTATAACCTTTATGAGCAAATGTGATGTTTTTTTTGAGGAAAATATAAATCTAACTAAAAGGAAGGGATTGAATATTTTCATGAAGAATGTAATTTTTTCTCTATTTTTAATGACGAAGAAAAAAATGTAGAAAGAAAACACCAAAAAATTATTTGTTTATGATTTATAAAAAGATTACTTCTAATAAATAATACGTATATATAGTTTAAAATGGTAAATTTTTCTTTATTATTAAATATAATGATAATTATCCATCATTTTGTTGTATGAAGATTCATCACTTTAGTTAAAAATGTATCTTTTTAAATGATGATTAGTTTTTTTCTTTGTTTTAAAATTAATTTTTTAACTGAAAATTTGTCTTTTTATTACAAAATTAATCTTGTTTGAAAATTCATATTTTTAGTTAAAAATCATCCAGTTTTATTAAAGGCCATTCTTTTTGGTTGAATGTTCATATTTTTTGGCTAAGACCCTAACCTTCCCTGACTCAATAATGTTTTTCTAAATTCGAAATTCCTTTTGACCAATTCAAATTTTAACGCTCAAATTACAACTAGCTAGGGAGTATTGGCGTTCCAGCTCCCTGGCTGTCTAGTTCTAAAACGGTTACAATACAAAGCACTAGATTACTAGTAATAATCTAGTGTTTATCGGGAAAATGTGTTTAGGGAAATTGAACATTCTGCTAAAAAAATATTGATGTAATAATAATTATAATATTATATATAATGTTCCTTCATTTAAAAGGTAAATTTTATTTCTGGTTTCAAAGAGGGCATTTTTTTTTATTTTAAAGATTTTTTTTCAGTTGCGAGGGAGAAAATGTCTCTTTCTTAATTGAGAAGGATTGTTCATTTTCAATATGTTTGTTATGGTGAAGGGGGAGAATTTTGTTTCAATCTTTTTCTCAATCAAAAGACGAAACTTTTTTATTTTCAACATTTTATTTTATTTGTAAGGAAGGGAATTTTTGTTCATTTGATTCGTTACTAAAAGAAGAAGAACATTTTTCATTTTCAATACTTTGATTAACATTGTAATTGTGAATGGAAATTAGGTTTGCATTTCACACGAAAAACATACTTTTATTTGAAACTATTGAAAAGGTCTAATTTTGAGAAATATATAATAACTTTATTCATATATGAGCAGAAATGACGAAAAAAGTACAGGATATAGGAAACTTTCAAGATTTTTTAAAACTATTTGAAGGGAACGACTTTCCTTTTAAAAATTGCAAAAGGATTCTATTCATACCGAGTTAACCATATTAACTGAAATTGTGTGTATTTATCTATTAATAAAGACTTACAAAATTTTAAGACGACTTTGAGCTATTTTAAAGTTTGGGCGTCCTAATTCGACAAAGTAATTAATTTTAATGGATTATTTTTAAAATAGTCCAAAAAATGTGAAATGTTTCAAGGCGTTTTTTTTTCAATTTTTCAGAATTTAAACAATTTTAGGAATAATTATAACTACTTAAAAGATTGTTAGATGTTTCAGAAGTTTTCCAGATATTAAAAATAATTTAGAACTTGAAAACCAAAAGAAATTCTTGAAAAAATTTCTGAAAAATTATAAAATATTTTTAAAGACCTTCCAAATTTCTAAAATTCCTAAATCTCTCTTGAATTAAAAGAAATTTTTTATAAAATTTGGTAAAACCTGTTACCTGAAGAAATACTAAGAGCCTCTATGTGAAAAAGTAAATTTTTCTTGAAATTTTAAATAATCACGCAATTTATCTTCAGGCAATGCCAAGTTAAATTTCCAACCCTATAATAATATTTAAAAACTTTCAAATGCCACTCTTATCACTTTTACCTGAACAAATACCGAATGGCTCCAGGAAAATCATTACAGAAACTGAAGGCTTTGAAATAATTATTTAAATAACTTTTACGAAACCCCAAGTTATATTTTCAGCCCCACAATAATATTCAAGAGTCACACCAATCAAAAAGTTTGTAATTGGAAATAATGACACAATTTACGTCCAGAAAATCCCACGTTATATTCAAACTCCATAGTAATATTCAAAAACTTTTAAAGACCACCCCTACCACTTTTTCCTGACAAGAATTCTAAGTGCCTCCTAGTAAAAACACTAAAAAAAATTAAGAATTTGAAATAATCACTCAAGTCACGTTTAGAACACTCCAAGTTATATTTTCAAAATAAATTACGTTGAATTAAATATTGAAATTAAACTGAAATAAAATTTCAACAACCCCATAAGACAAGCCCTATTTCTTTTATCTAACTACATCCGAAGAAACTCTTAAAACATTCAAAACATTTAAAAATTGGAACTAATAGCCCAAATCACCTATATAAAACCCGAAGTTATGCTCCCAACCTGATAATAATATTCAACAACAGCCGGAAACCATTCAAAGTT
This sequence comes from Belonocnema kinseyi, assembly GCF_010883055.1. Taxonomy (NCBI): domain Eukaryota; kingdom Metazoa; phylum Arthropoda; class Insecta; order Hymenoptera; family Cynipidae; genus Belonocnema; species Belonocnema kinseyi. The sequence goes on from NC_046663.1 coordinate 18,477,414, forward strand.
GAATTTTTTTACAATGAGTACCCTCGTACGCTCGGTGTGTGCGCGACTTACAAATACTATACAGTTGATAAATGTGGCAAAACATTTCTAAATCAATTCTAAATACACACATTGTACATTTTGATTTGTAAGAAAGATAATTTAACCCCTCTAGTAAAAAAAATATACTTTGATGTCACTTTTAGTTGGGTTTGAAAACATTTAAAATAATATTATTAAATCTATATTGCTCAAACTGTTCCATAATAATATTTCAAAAAGTTAACTTTATATATTTTTTGGAATGAACATAAAAATAGACCAGTGTATGGCAGTGCACGGAGAAAAATGTTTGTTTGAATCAGAAAATTATTTCATTTATATTGGGCCAAACAAATGTTTGTTTGATTCAAATAAATTTTGTGTTTGTTCTCATTTTTCTGGTTAAAATAAATGTTTGGTTTGTTTAAATAAATCTCTTGTTTAAATTAAGTTTAGTTCTTGTTTACATTGAACATATATTTTTTAAATTAATTATAGATTTCGTTAAAGTGAAGGAAATCTTTTTTTTTACACTTAACCTCAAAATTGAGCATTCCTTATAAAAATAATGTATAAGCGCGATAATTTTTATTGTTAATCATAATTATCGTTGCATATGTAAAATCAGAAACACATATTCAATCCGAATACTTAATTCTGTTAAATTTTTAACTCTGTGCTTTTCATTTCTAATATGTGTTCCTGCTTTTAAGTATAAGGTAAATGTCCCAATTTGGGTGAATGGAAGGTTTTGTTTGGCGTATTTTGCTTGTAAAAGTATTTTAAATCGTATGAATCGATAAAAGTTCCTAATACTGCACTGTTTGAATATTTTTCATTAATAATTTGTCTGCTTATCGATATAAACTAAATATTTTTACTGAATAATGAAGAATATTTCATGCTTTACCGATGAACCTATTTGGGCGAATAAATTTTTCCTCTGACCCAGTTTGGGCGAATCAAATGTCCCAATTTGGGCGAATGACGCTATGTTATATTTCCTACAGTAGATGGATATATTTATTGATAAAAACTGACTCCCAATTTAATTTGTCACTAGGAATTTCACAATTTTCACGTAAAAATTTATCAGCGTAATAAATCACATAATTAAAAGAAAAAGAATATTTTTCGCGTTAGCATTTTTAAATTTGCTATCTGACTGCCAATACAAATGCATAACATAAACAGGCATCATAACAGGAGAAAGCTTTCAAAATTGAAATAGTGTGCTTGTTATCTTAAAAAAACTCCTAATTTCTATGCAGCCGTGCTGTTTGTAAAGACTCGCACAAATTCCTCCAGCCGTTTTTTTCCGTCCGTATTAAGGCAGAAGGAAATATCCGAATCATCAATTAGTTTTCATTAATATTGAAGAACACATTCGTCAAGCTTAGGATTAATATTTACTTTTCAATCAAAACATTCGCGCCACACAAATTTTGGAGCACTATTGAAACGAAAAACTACGCAGTCTGTCAACTTGCGAACTAAAAAGCCGAGAGTAATATTATGCTCGATCTGCCACAGATGGCGACACGCGTTACTATATAACGTTTAAAGAACCCGAACGAGTAATGAAATGACTATAAACCCTATATCAAAAATATCTTAAATTAATTCTAGAATGTGAATAAACTATTACTAGTGTCGTACACTTTAAGATTACCACGGATTTACCTACAGTATGTGAGCATTTGCACAAAATGTGTGACTCGCCCAAAATGGCACATTTTCCTTACAACGGTAATTATAATAGAAAAAAACATGAGTGATTTCATTAATCATCTTTACAAAGAAAGGAGGTTAGAATTAAAAGACTTACATCCGAAATCTTCAATTTTGTCTGAAGTAAAAGCCCCAAAATTCAACTGGTTCCTAAACTAGATATATTGCGTCCTTTTTTCAATTAATTTAAGATTTTACAGTAAATCAGAACCTTTAGAATAATAAAAAAATGAAAAAAGACCAAGGCCATCAAATTAGACACAAGATCAATTAATTTAGATTTTAGATTAGTTACTTAGGACCGCTAGCAGCACTTCAGCACGCCTAGCGGCACTCTGTAGTACTGCTTTATACTGTATTTTTTGTTTGAATCAAATAAATATTTTTATGAATTAGAATAAACATATTTTAAACAAATGCATTGTTTAATAGAAGCTAATTTTTTGTTTAAATCAATAAGACAAATATTTTCCATTTCTTAAAATTATATAAACCTTTTTTTAATTGAAACAAAAAATTTGTTCGATTCAATCATATGAATTCAAACAAATTTTGTTGTTTGATTCAAACAAACATTTTTCTGAGTGTGGGGAAACACGACAGAAGTGAAACTTTGGTGGATTATCATTGAAATTTTTCTTGAGGAATTATCATGATATTTAAGGCCATGTGTCGAGAGGGTCACGTGACCAAACCTGGTCTTCAATTTTTCTTTCCCAACTTACGTCTAAACGAAATGAGGCATCACTCTGAAAGTTTGGGAAATGAAAGAGGAGGTAATAAAGTCCATGCCTCTGCTTTGTTCCGGTGGAAATTTGGAGAATAAAATTTTTTGAAGAAAACACCAGTGAAAGTTTTCTTTTCTAACTTACGTCCACACGGAATGAGATTTCGCTTTAAAAATTTGGCACGAGAAATAGAAGGCATGCATGAATGTTTCTCTGGTCCTAAATAATTAGAATAGTGAAAAAAGTTTTTTTTAATTACTATTTTGGAGAAATACCGACCATGCTGTCGTCAAACCCTGTAGGCAATTTGCAATGTTGTGAATGGGCTAGTTATGAGGTTTATATTGCTCAAAGTGGGACAAAACAAAAATCGCTCACGAACATTATGCACAAATAATGCAAAAACTAAAGTTTGCACTTGAAATGCAAATAAACATATTTGGTCTGACATACGTATGAGTCTGGTATCAGCGGTATCAAAGCAGCACTAGCGCAGTGAGTAGACAACTCGAACACACTCGTGTGTAAAACAGATTGCATGATTACCGCCAGAGAATGTTAAAAGTCAAACTTCTGCTGCAAAACCTAAATGTGTCCGTCGATAATCATTATTTGCATAAATAAACTTTTTTCTTCTCCCAACTCTTTGCAAAGCCACAAACAATCCTTTATTATTTATTAACACTTGATCAGCTGTTATACTCATCACATGGCATAAGAAGTATATATTATATATCGAGGCTCGTTCTCGAGATTATACTTAGCTGTTTTACCATGTAGTTATACCCAAGCACGGTTTGCCCATTCCTATGTATTTAGAAGGGGTACTTATAGATTGTGGCAAAATGCATGATTTGCACCACCTAGGGGACGTAGTAAGAACTATTATCTACAGCAACGACCCCCTTCCCTTCTCACCTAAATTTTTAAGTTATTTTGACTTCTCTTTCTGAAGTAAATACATGAATAATAATAACCAATAAAACAAACCAAAAATTGAAAAAAATAAAATCTATCATCGATCAAATGCAATCAAATGTTTAAGTCTGTAGTAATCGATCTATTATAGAACGATTCCGAAAGACTTTAACCCCTTCGTTGGCATTGACGCAAAATGCGTCAAAATTTTCCGTGCTCTGTGTGGCATTAACGCAAAATGCGTAAATCTTATTTTTTACTATTTAACTTACTCCAATTTTGCATTCAAGCCTTATTCGGGAGTTTTTGGGGTCGCTGAATCCGAATCTGAAGTGAAAATTAAAAAATTCAAAATGGCGGATCCAATATGGTGGGCGAAGTTAAAAAAACGGATCGATTTCGATCAATCTCGGTAATATTACGGGTTTTTGGGGTCGCTGAATTAGAATTGGAAGTCCAAAAACCTCAAAAGCCCGTAAGTACCAAGATGTATTCAAATCGAGTCGTTTTTTGTATTTTCTTCCGCCATATTGGATCCACTATTTTCTATTTCTGAATGTTGACTTCATATTCGGATTCAACGACCCCAAAAACTCCAGGATACAAATTTTCAGGATAACAATTTTTCCTGCCATTTTGGGCACTTATTGTCGAGTTATCTCTGCCAACGAAGAGTTAATATTTGATTGTTCGTTCTATCATAGAATTATTCAGCAGACTTTAAAATTTGATTGCATTTGATCGATGATCGATTTGATTTGGTTCCATTTTTAGTTTGTGTTATCGGTGAAAATCCATTGTGCATCCAAGTTCAGCACGCAAAAAAATATAATTCTTGCAGCTACAGTGAACTTGAGCAGACGTGAGCAGACGATAGAACTTCTATCGTCTGCTCAAGTTCATGTTGAATTCTGAACTCACACGAGCGCCATCTAGGGGACGTAGAAATTACTACAATTCTTTCGCCACTTTTCCTATAGGAGTGGGCACACCATTTACCCAAGTCTACTAGAGTGCACAACCTTTAGAAACGAAAAATTGCAATGTCATGGACCCCAGTGTGAGCTGTACGGGCCTGGGCTGGACCAGATTCATACGTCTTTGCTGCACGCTAGAGTGCAGACGCGATTTCTTCATCGATCGCCGTCTTCTTTGCGTTTTGTGTTGGTGATTGTGATGATCCCCGAAAATGAGTAGAAAAAGAGCGAATTCGGAATTCCTCGATGCTCTTTGGAATAAATAGTCGCATACTGTAGTATGTAAATTATTTGACTCGTTACGATTTTCCGTCGAATCAAGAGTCCTCGCATCCCACGCCGCCGGAAAATGAATGCTGTAATTGAAGCAAAAATGTCAGTTTCAGCAAAAAAAGAGATGGTTACAAAAAAAATGTGCAAAATGCTGTCGGATCTGCATTGATGGCGGTAGGGTCCGTTATTTCAACTTTTAACGTGTAGGAAGAAAGTATTGATCACACAACTATTTTTTAGAATCTCTTCGACTCTTTAAAGACTTTATCTGATGTCTATTATAAACAGTCAGTCGCAAGAAGGGCGATGGTTACACCTGATTTTCACAAATCGGTGAAAGAACTCTTGGATACATCTAAGCCGGATGAGTTCCTTTTTGATAGTGACCTTGTGGACACGTTGAAACAGGCCAAGGCGATTGAAAGACTCACCGCAGATGCTAAATAGCCTTTCACAAGTAGAACAACGAATATAAAATACTGGGATCGTCGCCTGGGATTCAGGACTGGGCCTTCCCTGGCAGAATCAACTTCCCAGTTCAGGTGATTTCTTCAGTTTTGAGGAAACCGAAAGTCTCCTTTTCTACAGAAACAGCAGTTTCAGAAAGTAGAAGGACCACAGAACAAGTTTCCCAATGCGAAGAAGAAATAACGAACGTATGTCAAGTTAGGGGCCGTTTCAAATACTTTATTAAAGAATGGCGGAAGCTCACAAACAGTCCATTTATTTTAGAGTGCATTAGTTGCTATAAGCTTATTTTTTGCATGGCTGTCATTCGGATTGGAATATCAGTTACAAATATTCCTGTGCATGCCCTAGACAGGTAGAGAGATGCCATAAGGTTAATATAGGAGAAAAGAGCAATTAAAACTTGCATGCCTCTCCAAGATCAGTTTCTTTCACCTTACTTCCTCACACACGAACCAGATGGATCCTATAGATTCTTATGAAACCACAAGGGTCTAAATGAATTTATGGATCCTCCTCATTTCAAAATGGAGGATCTAAGAACAGCTAAAAGTTTAATTTTTGAAGATTATTTTATCGCTTTTCTAGACGTTTCTGATGCGTTTAATCTTTTTCCGATTTCTAAGTCATGCAGAAAATTCTGAAGGTTTGAATTTTTGGGTTCGATATATCAATTTACTTGTTTATCATTCAGTCTTTGTACTAACCCTTTCATTTTTACAAAGATCATGAAACCGGTCATGGCTCTACTCAGATCTCAACACTTAACCTTAGTAATTTACCTTTGTGACATTCTTTGTATCGAAGACTCTTTCGACAAATGTTATCAACATGTAGAAAAAACGATAGTTTTCCCTGGTTCCCTCTGACTTACAAACTTTTAGAAAGTAATCCTCTCATTTTCAAGGCTAATTGTTCCTTATTATCTTCCTGTAGGAGGATGATCCATAACAGAGCAGATGCACTGGAATTGATGGTAGGAAAGCTGTAATTAAAGCTTTCTTAAGGAAAGGGACACTTCTACAATCATTAGACATTATCCTAGCATTACTATCAAAATCCACGCTTAACCAGTACCAGGTACCTTTAAAACAATGAAACCAGTTCTGCTCAGTATTAAAATATTTATTTAAAAAATTTAAAGAAGGTGCAGCCTATGGTACTTTCAATTCTTACAAACCTGCAATTTCACTGATATCTTCGAACAAAATAGGTGAAGACCCATGAATTTCAAAATTCTAGAAAGGTACCTTTAAACTAAGATCATCATTCCCAAAATACACATTTACCTAAGATGTATCAATAGTGTTAAACCATATAGCTAAGTTCTTTCCTTTGGAAAGCCTTTCAAATATTTCCGTTAGGATAGATGAATTACAAATAAGTATTACAGAACGTTAGAAAACTTCTGCTTCAAGCAGTGGTCAACCAGTATTAATCGTTCCATTTCTTCGAGAAAACCCTGAATTATGTGTGACTTTGACTTTACTTAAATACATAGAATTATCATCAACGTTACGCGGCAAAACAAAAAATTTGTTTAACTCTTTCAAAAAACCTTACAACCCAGTTTCTAGCCAAACCAACAGCAGATGGATCAAGCAAATGTTGACTGAAAGTGGCAGTGACACTAAAGTATTACCTGGCCTTTCAAACCGTCATGCTGCAACTTCTGCGGTCCATAAAAGCGGAATTAGCTTAGATATAATTCGAAAAACTGCTGGTTGGACTCCGCAATTGCAAATATTTGCGAAAGTTTATGATAGGCCCATGAGATCTAGCGATAAGAATTACTATACCAGTATTATATTATGTATACGAACATTTTTGTACTTTGTTTCTTTTGTAAAAATGTCTACTGCGTTTCTGCTTTAACCTTGATTTTATGTACATCGTTAAACCTACTTGAACTACGTTCGAATAATTATATAAACGAGCTTAGCTCGAAATTATATGAGAGTCTCGTTCGAAGAGATTATACTCCTTCCCCTTGTATGAAAATTTATTGGGGAATAAAATTTTCTCTCATACCCAACCAGTTCGCAGCCTGTAGAGGGAATATCGAAGAGGCGTCTTTAGAGCAATTGCAAATCGCCGCAAAAAAGGGAGAAGTTTCGTTTAAATAATTCATTTTCCTCTTATCGCAGCAAGAATCACTTGGGGCAAATAGTCATAAATTTATGAGTTTCAAAAATCAACATTTTTAACTCTAGGCGACACTTGAAGCACACGTAACTGATAACGTATAAAGTAATTAAGTTATATTAAATTCTCTGAATTCTACATATATTGTAAATCTATGCTACATTTTTCTATTAAAGATTAGAAACAAACATTTGGTCGAAGTATAAATAACTAAAAGAGATAAGCTTCTTCTCTTTAAAATATCTTACGAATTGTGGAATAGTTTAAAAGGACAAAGGAGATAACGTATATACTGAAGTTTCTTGCAGAAAAGTCATTAGTTGTATACTACGAAAAAGCATTTTTCTGTAGTTTCTTCTAGCCAGAAAAAATGAGAATCGTTGTTTCTCTCTTCGCTTCAGTCATTCTCATTAATTCTATCGGTAAATATATCATATTTAAAAAATTATACATATATGGTGGATTCGACACAATATTTGCCACCAAATTTTTTTTACACGTAAAATACTACAATATTAAACAAAGATATTAAAATTCATGCGGAAGATAAAATGTGGGTTTTTTCCTCAACTTTCGAATAAAATATATTAAAATCCACTTGTGTCGACGCGCCGATGTTATGTTAGATATATTTACATGGTAACGGATCTCTTTCTGCCGGATAATCCGGTGGCTTTTGATTTGTTGCGGAAATTTCAGCAACCAATTAGGAGTTAAAGTAAACAGATTTCCATAAATATCTTACGACTAGACCGCCACGCCGCGCCGCCCCGCCGCCGCCGAGTCGAAATTCGGTTGACGCAACCCTCTAATATACATATACTACAGTCGGAATTCATCTTGAAGAATTCCCGAAATTAACAAACGAAAATCGTCATAAAAGAATACGATTGGGTTAAATGTTTAACTTTATTGAAACAATAGGGAGCCACTGCTGTGGAACATATAAGTAACATTTCAGTGATAACAATCTCTTTAAACAATTGAAAGCAAAGTGAATCGACAATATTGATTTTTTTATGTAGACCAATAAGCCTATTCCATTGTAAATGTAATGATAATTTGTAGTCGTTTCCGGTGTTTTATTTGTAGAAATAATAAAACAAGAAAAATGATACTAAAACAGAAGGGAAAATAAGTATGGAAACATCCGCTTGTCAATCTCTTCTTGGACTGATTTTTATTTTCATTCTTCCATAGTCTAATGTATCACTTTCGGGCATGTGATTCTTATAAAATTTTCGATTTTACCAGTGTTAGGTTCCCCTGGCTTTTCCCTACAATATTAAAGATTTTGTCTTAAAATTTGGGGAATAAAGAAAACATGCTAACTGATGTCCGCGAACTCTCCGTTTATAGAATAATTTTAAAAATTTAATTTTGCTAAATTTGGTTAATGTTTGTCTATACCGAGGTTATGTGTATTCTAATTATACACAGCTATACTTCCAAACTACAAAATATTTGTGGCCAAAAACTTGGGACAATCAAAAACATAGTAACTAATGTCCCGGAACTAACCTTGATTATAGACAATTAAAAAAGTTTATTTCATAAGTAATTTCTAAGTGGCTATTCACAACATCGATGCGACAGAGAACTACATTTTCGGAATGGCAGAGAGCTGAAAACCAACTCTAACCTCAAAATACTGCACTTGTTTTTTTAGCAGATTTAGCACATTTTTATTTAGCAGAATAAATGTTGTTGTTATCTGTCAAGGAAAGCTTTCGAGGAAGTCTATTATACTATTTTATAGCATCTCCGAATTCAGTTTTTAAACATTTTAATTTTGGTAGAGAAAAATCCGGAGGATCTGAACCCGATTTACCAAACGACGAAGTGTCACGTGCGCTTAAGATTTGTTTGTAGAAAAAAAATTAAGAATTATTAGATTAGTGCAACGATTAATACAATAATTAATTTTCTACGTATACTTTCTTTTTAAAGATTTATCTGAGCTACATAAGGAAGATGCAATTGCTCCTTCTCCTTTGGAACTTTATAATGTTGATTGCTACGAAGGTTTTGCACCTCCATATCTTATTTGGCATTTGGCAGATGAACCCTACCTTGTGGCAACTGATCAGAATTTCCAGTACGTCATTGGGATAGTAGTAAATAGACATTTGTGTTCATTCATGGCTCCCTTGGGGAATTTTCCGAATCCCCATGTAAGAGTTAAGGTACGCATAAGTGCCAACAGCAATGCCAGCGAAGTTGTGCGAATATTGGATGACGATCCTGTGAATAGTATGTTCCGCAAGATATACAAGGAAAAACTTCATATTGCCCACTTACATCTTTTACATTAATAATTAAGCGTGCAAGAAAAATAATGGAATTTGAGAACCATAAATGGTAAGCTAATGGATGGGTGAATAGATTTGTGATATAATTGATCCACGTGTACTTCCTCTTGAGAAAAATGTAATCCTATCGCTATTAAAATAACAAAGTCGAATTATTGAGTTTGTGCCCTGTCATTTTTCATATCTTTTCCATTTCTTTTTTCTTCCCAATATAATAAATGGTAAACTATGTGCCCAATATGAATGCATTAGTTTATCTCTTTTTTATGGAAAGATAAAATGCGATTAACGAAAATTTGAAAAGATTTCAAAAATAGTAAAAAAAAGAATATGAAAGATTTTAAAGAATTTATTATTAATTTTTTTTATTACAAAATAATTAAAAATTTGAAAAGATTTCAAGACCTTCAAAACAAAATGTGAGTTCTTAAAGATTTCGAAATAAAATCTAGAATCATTAAAGTATATTGAAAGGTTTGCAAGAGAGTACAAAATATTTCTTAAGATTCCTCAGAACAATTAAATGACGCAACAATTAATTGGCGCAATAATTGAGACAATTATAACTAAAAAGGTGATGTAGCATTTAACGTATTTTATATTCGTTAAATTGTACGTACATTGTAAATGAGATGAAAAAAGACACTAATGAAATACAAATATAATAATAATAATTTAGATATATAATGATATATAATAATAATATGGAATAATTTAGAAGGACAAACGAGATAGCGAGTAGAATACATTTACTGCAATTTCTTGCAGAAAGGTAATTAGTTACACTACAATCAAGAATTGTTTTGTAGGTTTTTCCAGCCAGAAAAAAATGAGGGCCGTTCTTAGTCTCTTTGTTGCAGCCGTTCTTGTGAATTCCATTAGTAAATATATAATATTACAATATATATATATATATATATACATTTTTAACCATTCCATTTCTGTTTGAAAATTGAAGGTTTTTAGTTTAAAACTGAAATATCTGGCTAAAAAATTTAACTGTGTTTTTCTTTAAATTATTCTTTTTACACTGAAAATTCTATTATATTAGTATAAAATTTAACTATTTAGTTGAAAATTAACAACTTGCTGAAATTTGTGTTACACCTTTCTCCGCCTTACACTTAACACAAGATAGAACTATAACAAAATATAATAAATAGACGATTTCCTATACAAAAATAAATTTCACATTATACTATGCACACTTTACATAGATTCATAATAATTTTCAGAATCTTTTCTAATTCACATAGTCCTATGCACGTCTTTTTCTCCAGCCTCTCCTTCAGACTTGATAGCAGCCTCCTGCTCCACTGACTGGAGTGACTCATTCTTCATCACTTTCTCCACCAGTTATTATCAAATGTCTTGAATCTCCTCACAATCTCTTCTCAGCTCATTATATGCTCTAAAGTCTCTAGGTACCTCCTGCAGACCCTACATTCATTATTAGCGAAGCCTTTGTTTTATTAGTTTACTAGACTGCCCTCTATCTTGCCCTATTCCAATATTCTTCTGACTCCGTGTCTTGTTTTATTTCTCGGTATTAGCTACAGAAGCTGGTTTTGTCAATTCTTGACCAACATTTCTGCTATCGCTGCTCTTCCATAATTATATCCTGTGAAGACAGCGCGTTCTCAATCTCTTCTGCTGAAAGTCCGTCATATAGCATGTTCACTAGCCTACCGTCTCCTGTCTTATTGAGAGCCTCCTTCAATACCTTACCCCAATTGGATGGGTTATTATTTTTTATACTTCTTAATTATTTTCGTAAGCACTTTGTCGGTTAGCCCATCCTTATTTGTCAGCCTGTTCCATGTTTCTATTTAAATTTCCTTCGTTGATTCTATAAATCTGCCTTTAATTCCCATCCTCTTCTTTTTCTTCCATATTTTTGCCCTATTTACTTTGTCAAAATACTTTTTAAATTTATTAAGGGCAGCATGCAGTTCCTCCCTTTCTTTTTCAATCTATTTCCCATCACAGTATTCAGAACGAGCACCTGTTCCATAGTGCCCCATGCATGTATTCGTCGCTATATATGTGCATGCTCCTTCCTTAGATGTGTTGACTAGTAAAATAATTTAAGAAACAAGGACGAATGAAGATAAAATTAAGGAAACAAGAAACGCAAAATAAGAAATGAAAGATAATTATCATTCAATTTCTCATTTCACGTTCCTCATTTACTTAATTTCGCTTTTATTTTTGTAGTTTAAGTAGAAAAGGATAATTACAAGGCGAGTTAGGATGTGCATTCGTATGAATTTGTATTTTGTCTGAAGCAGAGTTGACCTGTGATATACAGTTTTTTAAATATGTTATAATCACACCAGTTTGCGTTTTAAAGAAATCCTTTTCATTGGAGTGATACAGGCACACGAAAAACCGTTTTGAGGTTGTGGTCTCATACGGTGACTCAACCCCCTGCGCCTAAGTTCTAAAAATACGCCATTTTCCCTCATTGAGTTGACCGAGCCTGACTAGGTCTGAACCCTCCATGAGGCTTCGTTAATTTATAATCTACTTCTAGCCAAAAGCCTAGTCTTCTAAACATGACTGATGCTAGAACTTTGTATCCTGCATCTAGCAGTGACATCCCTCTATAGTTACTCGTTGCCTCTGCATCTCCTATTTTAAAGACTAGAAAAATGATTGTGGTGCGCCCTCCGTCAATCAGGTTTTCCTTCTGCCACAGTTCCAGCCACTCTTATTTTTTGATGCTATAGCATGCCACTTTTTTCTTTCTTCTGAAACAGTGTATGGCTTTCCACCATTTCACAATATTTGTACTTTTCGCCACATGCTCCTGTTTCTCATCTAGCAATTTCTTGATTAAAATGTGCATGTTTTAGCATTTCAGGTACGCAAGTTTGTTATTCCAGTCTCTCTGCTTTCTAAATTTATGCAGTAATTTGAGTAATTTTCTAAATGTAACGTTTAAGCAATGCAAAATCGTTTAAAAAATCATAAGCAGAGTTTATCAATAATATTGACTTCTTATGTTGCTCAATGAGTTTATGTAATTGTAAGGGTGATAATTTGAAATTTTTGAAAATTTTGAATTTTGCCGATAATTTGAACTCGTTTCTAGTGTTCTTTCGTAAAAATGGAGTCTTCGTCATGTTATTCTTTTCGAAAATAAATAAGGTTAGCGGTAACCTTTTATATTGCACAATGTCTGAATTTAGTTTTGTTTGTGCAATTAAAATTAGAATGGATTGACTTATTGTCATAATTAATAAAATAATTTATTTGTTACTTATAATTTATGTTTACAGATTTATCTAAGGTACATAAGGATGCCGCAATTTTCCCTACTCCCTTGGAACTTTTTAATGTTGATCGTTACGCAAGTTTTGTACCTCCACATCATATGTATTATTTAATGAGAGATAAATCTTACCTTGTGGGAACAGATGAGAAATACGAGTACGTCATTGGACTAGTATTAGGAAGACATTTGTGTCCATTCTTGGCTTCCTTAACGAATTTTCCAAATCCCAATGTAAGAGTTAAAGTACGCATAGATGCCAACAACAAGGCCAGCGAGATTGTGCCAATATTGGATGAAGATCCTGTGAATAGTATGTTCCACAAGAGATTCGAGGAAAAGCGGACTCATACTGCCTACTTACATCCGTCATATTAATAATTCGACTCAAGTGTGTAAGGAATATATTTTTATTTAAGCGCCGCAAATTATTATTTTCGTCCAACACTCATTTTACGTAAACTTAAACTCTAAAGATACAAAAGGCTCGGCTATCGGTAACTCAAAAGATACTAGCGTGAAATAGGCTCCCACTCCTGCGTTGTTTGGATTTGTAGGGTAATGCGTGATAACGCACACAGGTATACTATGTGCACGCGCAAGTGGAATTCAAGGAAGCGAGAATCAGTGCGCGCTTGACTCTCAAATAGGATGGGGGTGGAGGAGAAATACCGGTCGCTCCCTTGAAGTCGGTACATACGTATTTGTGGAGTGCTCGTTTCTTTGGAGCTCGTATCTTTGGATTTCAAGTGTACTTGGTAATAGAAGGTGTGGGCAGATGGTTTTTTGAGATAATTGATCAAAGAATATTTTGGCTGGCTAAAATTCCAATCATATCGCTTTCATAAATAAACGATTTTAATTATTGAACTGGTATCCCATGGAACCCGGGAAAGCACACAAGGGCTAAGCTTGAATTTAGGTGTCTAAAAAGGGCTAATATATAATTTATTACAGATTCGTAATTTTTATTTGTAATGCAGATGATTTTTTTTTTTCTGATTGAAAAACTAATTTTTGATGTGCACAGAAAAACGTCGTTCCTCAAAAGTACACCGATTTGGTGTTGTGTTGAGTTGCAACAAAATTGATACACCGGAGAATGAGAATACAGCTAGGCTCATGTAATAGTTTAACACATGAAGTATTCTCGATTTAAGAAAAAAATATCTTGTTGCGAGTCGATAAAAAATAAGCTGCAACAAAAATGAGCTTACTGTTATTCTGAACGACTTTGAGCTTGTTTTAAAACATTTCAAATACTATCATCAAATTAATACTGCTGAAACTGTTACTTGAAAATTCTCTTATTCCAATCGTATTATTTTTATGGAAAATTTAACTATTTGTTTGAAAATTAACAATGCGCTGAAATTTCTTTTTTCTCTTGACTAAAAAATCATCATTACCGTGATTGAAGATTGATCATTTTACTTAGTTTTTGTATACAGGCGGGCGGAGAAGTCTGAAGTGACCTCCTGGACGCTCATGCTGAAAATCCTCTTGTGCCATTCAACTATTTTGTTGAAAAATTTTATTATTTCATTAGAATACTGTTTTGTTGAAAACTCGCCTTTTTAGTTAGGAAATTTGTCCTTTTATATTAATAATTCAACTATTTGATTGAGAATTTAATTATTATGTTGAAATTAGACGTAAGCGTGACATAAATTCTAGGAAAGTAGTAAATCCGGAGTAATTCAAAGAATTCTAGTTATTTTTTAAAACAAATTTTCTGCGCTGGAAGAAAATTAACATAAACAGAAAAAAAATTATTTTTGTACTTTGGACAACGAACTTTTACTTGTTTTAGAACTTGTGATTTAATAACTTTAAATGATTTGCAGGAGTAAGTTTTTTTATAGATAATTTTTAAACTTTGCAGTTGGTACTTACGTTTAATTAATTTTTATGCTGTTTAATCAAAATATTAAAAAATTGTGATCATGCGAAATTCCGAAGACGAGCTCTGGCTACCCATTTGGCACAAAATTTGGCGACGTCTTTAAGACATCGTTACAGCATCTTTACGACAACTTTACGACATCCTATGATCTCGTAACGATGTCGTAAAGACCTCGCCAAATTTTGTGCCCACTGGGTAGGCTAGAAATATTTAGGTTAAAAAAAATCTGCCTCACCTACCATGCAGTTGTAACTTTACCTAAACTTAACCTGTTTATTGCTTTTACATCATGAATAAGAAATTTTTTTTTAATATGTTGCTTTTCGGATTTATATCAGTAAATTCTTGATCTAAGATGAATAATAGTCCAAAGTTTACAACTTCTCATAAATATTTAGTTCTTGAACTTTGTTTACACTTATATTCTGTTAGACCTTATTAACGCTTATTTTACGTTTTATAATGTATTTTTCATAACTAATATATCATTAATGTAAAGAATACGTTTAAATAGTACGCTATCAATAAAATTTTTCAATGCCTAGTGATTAATTACATAGCTTTTTTATTGTGAAAAGGTGTTGTTCTTAGGCTACCCGGTTGCCTAAGGTAAGACAAATACATATTTTTTTCAACATCGAAGTTTATTAACGCATGTTTGAATTAATGAATAAGCACTCGGGTGAAATTACTAATTGATACGATGTATGTATGTGTGACGTATGCTTTCTTTTCAACTATATCGATTGCCGAAAGCGGGCGAAATTACATATTACATATTACATATCACGTTTTTTTCCTCCGGTTTTGAAGCTCCACAGCAGTAGAAGTTATCTCTAAAATTGAATCCCTTTCTATACCCAGCGTCGACAATACTTCTCCGAATACCCTCAGCAAAAAAGAACCCATTGAAAAGACGACTCTGTGAATTACGTATCTGTCATTTGCAGATTCACAAAGTTAAAACTGAATCGGTTTGCGACTATGTGGATCGATCATTTTTTCAAGCAGCTTTGAATCTGCCATGTATTGCAATGACCATTTCAAGAAAGTTCATATTGAATCGATTTCCCTCTCTTTGAATGAGACCTACTTTTTGAGGTTGAACTACCATATTTTACACGATTTTTTAAATTTATAAATTATCGAGAGATTCAAATAAATCACGCGCAAGGCTACTAGATTCCTTTTGCCATTTTAGTTCTGGATGATGTAAAAAACAGATAAGCAATTCAGAAGCCTTCCAAAACCATTCAACACAAGTAAATGGATTTTTGTTTCCTGGGCCAAAAAGCAATCAATAAATAGAAAAATTGTAATCCCTTTTAATTTATTAATTTAATTTAACTTTTTGAATTTTTCATCATGATTTTATCCTTTTGTAATTGTTAATATTTAAACAAGGAAAACATTTTACGATCAAGAGCTGTATTATTGTATACATTTCTAATAGATTTGGCAAATTTCATGCTTTTGGAGCGCGTTTTATTGCTTCAAATGCAAATTGTGTTTTTATTTTATGGAAGGTTACGTCTAGCAGCTCCGATCAGCTTTAAAAGGGAATAGAATTTGATTTTTTTCGCCGCTTAATGAGGATTAAAAGACGAAGGACAGAAACAGCATTCTTAGGGTTTCAATATTTTTAATACCTTTTAATGCAAGGCTTCTTACCGGAGTGTGAGTGTTTTTAGATAAAAGTTCAGATGCTTAGTTTGTCTCCGAATCTTTGGTACAATATATGCGTCCTAACCGTTTGCCCGAAAATAAAAAAATAACTTTCTCCGCGAATTTTCTGATTGGGGTGTAAAGATCTCGAGTTAACCTATTTCCCTGCACTTGTTTGACCACAGTTGATTCATTACAACCCTCCGAAGATAGAGTTAAATTCTGAATGGGATCACCTCCGTGACCTAGATTACGCGGGTTCTGCTCATCCAAGTAGTGAACAAATGGATTTTAAAACTTGTACAGATTATTATAACTCGTTGCTTTTGCCAGGGTTATTTAAAGGACCTTCTGGTTTTCTTACAGCACAATATGCAGTCTTGGATGGATTCTTTCGAGTCCAATCACAGCAAATTCTCAAACCCAATCCCACATTAAACTAAATCATATTTCGCCTCAACTGAAATTGAGCTTCAATTTAAAAAAGTATTGGGAGTTTGAGGAAGTTCCTCAACAATCAATGTTGGCAGATGAGAAACAACGTTCCGAAGCTCATTTTATGAAAACGCACTGGCGTACAAAAGGCGTACAAAAGACAGCCGTTATATGGTACGGCTTCTGCCCAAAGAGGTATCTTTTTATTCTCTAGGTAAATCTTTACCTCGAGTATTATCTATACTCTATAGCGTTGAACGCCGATTAGCTAAAATCCTGATTTAGCAAAAAGCTATGAAACTTTTCTAGACGAATACGAAAATCTAGGTTATATACGTCGAATTTCAGATTCAGGCAAAATATTTCTTCTAAATTGTCCTTCGGTTTACTTTCCTCATCGCCCTGTTGTACGCGAAGCAAATACTTCTACTCCTGGAAGGGTAGTTTTCAAGTCCTCTAGTCCCACTTCTTCAAGGAAATCATTAAATGACATTCTGTTAGTAGGCTCAAAACTTCATAATGACCTCACAGCTATTATTCTTCGTTGAAGAAATTTTCAATTTGGTTTAACGGCTCATATAAGCAAAAAGTTCAGACAAATCTTGTTGGATCCTAGAGATGTTGATCTGCAATGCATAATGTGTAGTTTATTATCCTGAAACTATTGAAATTCTTAAAAATGATTTTCACGTCGATGATGTTTTATTCAGAGCAGGCACGCTAGAACAAGCTTTACATTTACAAAAGGAACTCATTGAGTTTTTAGCCAGAGGAGGACTTCATCTTCGGAAATGGTCCACTAACGACCCTACATTCATAATACATAACAATGCCTCTTTGGAAAATAAAACAGTAACTTTCTGAGAGCGTAAGGATGATGCTAATTCCATCCTTGGCTTACGTTGGTCTCCAAAATCGGATACTTTTCTGTTTTTAATAAAAATTCAAGACATGGAAATTGCCACTAAAAGAATAGTAATATCCTTAATAGCTCGTTTATTTGATCCACATGGTTGGTTAGCGCCTGTAATTATAGTACTGAGAATTATTATGCAGAAACTTTGGTAAAAAAGCTCTAATTTCAAATCTATTAAGTTACATGGATTTGCAGACGCTTCTTATAAAGCTTATCGGAAACTATTTATTTAAAAATAATTTATAAGACAGAAAAGGTTAAAACTTCTCTATTGGTAGCGGCGTCCAAGATGGCTCCTGTTATAACTTTTGCTATACCACGTTTAGAACTTTGTGTCACAGTATTACTAGCAGAACTGGCTCAAAAAATAGTGAAATCAATACCAGATAGCACTAGAGTTTACGGCAAGCTTGCCTAAACCTTGCAATGCAAGGTGCGGAAGCTTGCAATGAAGGTTTAGGCAAGCTCCCCGCAAATAAGACAATGTCCGCCATGCGGCAATATTGCGAGGCAAGATTAATTGAGGGACCATTGCCATGGGAATCTTCCTGCAAGCTTGCCTTCAATATTGAGGGAACATTGGAGGAAGATTCGTGAGCAAGTTTTTTTACAAAATTTTTTTTAAGTGCCATACATCATACGTCCTTGTAGACACGTAAGGCGGCATTCTGGGAGAACATTAAAAAAATACTGCATCCCTAGGTTCCATGCAAAGCTAATGCGCAATGGATCAAGTTCAAGATGGACATGCAACATTTGCTCAATCTTGCTTCGCAATATTGTCACATGACGGGCATTTTCTTATTTGCGGAAAGCTTGCCTAAACCTTGCGATACAAGCTTCCGAAACTTGCAAGGCAAGATTTAGGCAAGCTTGCTGAAAACTCTTGTGCTTTCTGGGATGAAGCTTTCCGAAGTACCCTTATATTACTGGTTAGATATCATAGTTGTATTGTCGTGGCTAAGTGAAGTGCCATCTACTTGGCCTACTTTCGTTGCCAACAGGGTAGCTTTAATTTACACTTTGATTCCAGACGCTGAATGGAATCTTGTTCCTACCTCCTTGAATCCTTTGGTGGATGGTGGCAAGCACTTTCATTTTTGCATGAATCTCAAAGAGACTAGCCAGATTCTGTTTCCTCTGAAATACTATAAAATGAGGGTACAAAACACAGATCCAGATACCTGCTTAAAAAAGAAAAAGGTTTTAGAAAACTTATCAGAGGTTAAACTAAATTTCGGCAAAATTGAGCCTTCACCAATGGACAAACTTGCTGAAAGAGTGTCTACTTGACCGAAATTGATTAGAATCACAGTTTATTGTCTGCGCTTTATAGATCGAATTTCTAGACGCTCGATTAAAAAAATAAATCTTTATATCTATAAATATATTAAATAGAACCAATTTTTGTCGATTCAAATATTTGCAAGAACAACATTTTTCAGCGGAAATCAAGTTGCTTGCAAATAAAACTTCACATAAGCGGTCGAATCCTCTAAAATTTGTGTGCCTCTTTTTGGACAGGGCCGAACTTCTTCGAGTAAAAAGTGGCTTAGAAAAAGCTCCCATTTTCTACTATGCCAAGCACCTAATCATCATACCAAAGACTCAAGTTACGGATTTAATAATAGAGCAACCTCATCAGAAAACCTTGTACGGGGGTCCACAACAAACTCTACACGTCCTCAGGCAAAATTGTTAGATCCTAAAAGCACATTATAACCTTCGAAGTGTTATAAATAAATGCTTCCCTCATGTTCGCGAAAAGGCAAAAGTCCCTTCTCAAATGATGGGTGAACTCCCTTCTGCTAGGGTTACTAGATCTCGACCTTTTAAACATAATGGTCTCGAATACGCAGAACCAATGTTAGTTAAATTGAGTGTAGCTAGAGCTTACAAAGCCCATAAAGCATATGTAGCTCTGTTTGTATGTCTTGCCACTAGAGCCGTACATTTAGAGCTGGTATGTGCCTATACGACGGAAGCCTTTCTGGCTACATTTAAACGATTCGTAACTTGCAGATGATTCCCTTCCAATTTGTATAGCGACAACAGTACCAATTTTCAAGGCACCGATATGAAATTTAAAAAAACATTTCAAAACTTAAAAGAAGATGAAACGCTACGACATTTTTTTACAGAAGAAAATATAATCTGGCATTTTTACCATTCTGCTGCGTCGGATAATAGGTGATCATAAACACACTATAGAAGAGTCGTCAAAACTACTTTGACAAATAGAGGCGAGCCTTAATTCTAGACCCCTGTCAGCTGCATCAGATGATCTGGGTAATTTGTCATATTAGACTCAAAGTCATTTTCTTATAGGTTCACCTTTGTTATCGGTTCCAGAGCAATCAGTTCTTGATTTGACAGAAAAACTTGTGTCAAGATGGCAGAAGGATGACAAGGATAACCCTCCTTGTGAGTGGAATTTGGGTGCCGTTACTGCTTGTCATCCCGGTGAAGATAATTTGGTACGATCGATTACTTAAAGGCATGCGATATTCAGAAAATTATGGATTTTACTAGTGTTAGGTTCCCAAAAATTTGGGACATGATAGCGAACATGCTAACGGACGTCCCCAGACTCTTTTTTGTGATTTAACTCGAAAAAATATTCTTTTGCTTAATTTGATTAATTTGTGACACTTAGGAAATAGTATCGACTTTACCAGTGCTATATTCCTTTAGCGTTTTTCGTACAATAACTAAGAATTTGTCTTCAAAATTTGGGGAATTATAGAAAACATGCTAGTGGACTCCTCCGTACTCTTTTTTTGTAGGTTAATTCAAAAATTTTAATGTTGCTGAATTTGATGTGTCTATTTTGAAGTTATGTGTGTTAAAATTCTCTCCCATAATTATTTTTTAGTACTAACGACAGCATCGGTACGACAGAGACCTGCATTATCGGAATGACAGAGAGCTGAAAAACTATCTTAACCTCAAAATCGTGCACATGCATAACATTTTTATTTAGCACAATAAATTTTATTATCGTTATCCCTAAAAAAAAGAGTCCAGGGACGTCCGTTATAATATTTTAAAGCATCTCCCAATATAGTTTTTAAAATGCTTTATTTTTGTGGAAAAAAGCCGAGGTAACTGAACCAGATTTACCACACGACGAAGTATCACATGCCCTAAACCAATCTTGGAAGTATTTCACAAAATTTAAACGAAAGAAGATTTGTAAGTATTACAAAATTTTTCAAGACTATCTGCAAAAATCTAAATTCATGGCAAAACATTTCAAATACCTTAAACAAAAAATCAGCTATATAAAAGATTTCAAAAGAAAATTTAGAAGCTTTAATGCACTGAGAAAAAGTATATCGCACAAATTACAATATATATCGTATTCCCTGCGCTATGTATCTCAATTATCGCATTATAATAGCGCAAAATTGTGATATCGTACATTGCAAGTTTTTACATTATATATCGCATAATTGTGCAATCTATAACGTAAGAAATGGGGATTCCCACCCTTCAGTGATATTTTGCGCTTTTGTTAAATTGTATTAAGTAAGTTCTAATTCGTCTACAATAATGCGATTTATTTCGGAGGAAATATATCAGTAAGTACATATTTTTTTGTGTTTTCTGTCGTAGATTCTGCATGTTTGACTGAAATTTGCTCACTTGAGCGCGACGCAGTTGACGAGTTCAGAAATTATTTTCCTAACCCCAATGAAACTTTCGCCGAAATATTTTTAATCATTAACAGTTACAGGTCTTACCTGCAGCAAATTTTTAATTTTGTCTGTGATTGTTTTAAATCTAGAGTCCCGATTTATAGCTAGAACTGACTCATACTCCGGGACCTGATTGTACGTTATCATATTGCGCTTTCTTGCAATATAAAGGTTTTGCGATATCATTGTGCGATATCTTTTTCTCCGTGTAGATATTAAAAAGTTTTAGGTTATTACGAAATATTTCTTAAGATTCCTGGGAACATTCAAATGACGCAAGAACTACTTGGTTTGAATAATCTTATTAATTTATGAGTTTTAAAGATAAACGTATGTTGTAAATAAAAAGAAAAAAACACATTAATGAAATACAAATATCTCAGAAAAAGAAGCAGCTCCGTTCTAAAAAATCTTAAAAAATGTGGAATTATTTAAAATAAATAATATTATATACATGTTGTGTTTTATTACAGAAAAGTCTCCAACCAGAGAAAATGAGGTCTATTATAAAAAATGCATTTCCTTTGTTAAATATTCATTATTTTAGTCAAACATTCAACTATTTTTTCAAAATTTATTATTTTTTTGTTATAAACATCTATTTTTTTAACATGCGCCTTTTTAACAAAAAATTTGCCTTTCAGATAGAAAATTTAACTATTTTGTTGAAAATCTAACTATTTTTTTAACATTCGCATTTTTGTATGGAAATTTTAGCGAATAAAGCAACTGCTTGTGGTTAAAGTTAATTAGCTTAATTTTAAAATTCGACCATTTAGTTGAAGTTTCTACTCATTTAAAAAAATCGTTTCTTCTGATTAAATGTTCAACTATTTGTTGCACATGCAACTATTTCGCCTAAAATTTCTCTTTTTGTTTGTTGAAAATTCAACTATTTGGCTTTAAAAAAACATCTTTTCGTGTTCAAAAATCAACTTTTTTCTAAAACATTCGACATTTGAGCTTGAAAATTCAACTCTTTCACTAGAACTTTATCTATTTTGATAGAAAATTAACCTTTTTTATTTAAAAATTTAAAAATTTTGTTAAAAATACTATAAGATATTTTTGTCATTACAAATAAAACAATGAACAAAAATAAATGAAGTTATTAGAAATAGTTAGAAATTATTTGTTGAAAACAATATATGTTCACTTTAAGTTCTAAATCTTTAATAATAAATTCATTAGTAATCTGACTATAGTCACAATAGTCCTGTTGATTCGTTAGTCAGTAGCTACAAAAGTTTCTTAGTGAAACTATATCAATTTATTTTCGATTTTAACCTTTTCCATTATGGAAATGACGTGACCAATAGAAAATTGTCATTAGATAATGTGATTATGTAAAATTTTAAACTCAATTGAAACAATAAAAAGACAATATTATGAAACGTACACAAGAACTCCAAAGATGCGAGAAGTTCGGGAATCTGGAACTCCAAGAATGCGACCATGAAAGGTGCTCTCACTTCTGCGACGCTTAGATTTTGGGGGTAAAGCGTGAGAACGCACACAAGTCTACTACGCGCACGCGCACGTTGAATTCAAGGCAGCGCGCAATCTCGCGCGCCTGACTCAAATAGAGCAGGGGTAGAGGGAAAAAATTCCGCTCGCTCCTTTGGACCGGGGGCGTTCGTATCTGTGCAGCACTCGTATCTTCGAAGCTCGTACCTTTGGAGTTCGAGTGCATGTGTAACGTTTAATAAATACAAAATTGTTTAAACAATCAAAACCAGACTAAATCCACTATATTGATTTTTAATATTGACAATTATTTTATCACATTGTAAGTGCACCGATAATTATATTGTCCAAACTCAATGTGTCGAAATTAAAAGGTGCAATCTCGGCAGAACCAAATAAAAGTGTTCCCTACTTCAGAAGACATTAGTTGTTTTTAATACTATTTATATAAGATCCTTAAGCTTCCATGTTTCGCCACCCGAGATGGCACCTTTTTATTTCGTCCTACCGAGATGGCACCTTGTCATTAATACCATTATTGATTTTCTACTTATAATTTCTTACTGCAGATTTATCCGAGCTACACAAGGAAACCGCAATTTTCCCTTCTCCCTTGGAACTTTATAATGTGTCCTCACCTTGTGGGGACAGATAAAAAATACGAGTACGTCATTGGATTAGTATTAGGAAGATATTTATGTCCATTATTGACTCCCTTAGCGAATTTTACAAATCCCCATGTAAGAGTTAAAGTACGCATAGGTGCCAACAACAATGCCAGCAAGGTTGTGCCAATATTGAACGAACATCTCGTCAATAGTATGTTCCACAAGAGATTTTGGGAAATGCAGACTCATATTGCCTACCTACATCCGTTGCATTAATAATTCGACACAAGTGTGTGAATAAAATATTTTAATTCAAGCCCCGTAAATTATTATTATTGATTCAACACTCATTTGATGCATTTGATAATAAAAAGTATGCACTGTTAAAAATAGTATTCAATTTAAAATACCAATGTAGGACGAACATTATTCAAACACATAAGAAAAGTATCTCAAATGTGAAATTTTGTGCTTTCTTAATTATAAAACCAGAATTTTTCGCATTTTTCTGCTTTATGATTAAGTTTTAAGGCTTTTAGATTAAAAATTAATTAAGATATTTTTTGTGATGAACAGGAATAATGGGATATAAGTGTGTTGTTTTTTGATGCAATACCGATTACATTCATTTCTTTGAGAAAGTACAAGTTTATACCGTACTAAATGGCAGGATTATGATTATGAGGATATTCTTACGAATTATCTGATACTTAAAAAGTATGTATCTGTTATTGGAGTAGAACATATTTTCATCTAAATTATTTTTTAACTTTTGAATTTAAGTTAAAAAACAATTATTGCCGTTTTAATAAGAAAATTTTAAAACAGTTCAAATTCAATGAATTTTAAAGACCGGCATCTTTTTTATTCACTGAAAATAATTGACAAAAGAGTATTGAAAGATAAGATTTTTTTTAATTTCAACGAGATAACGAGTAAAAATATGCATTCAAACGATTTTTTAACGCAAATTATTGTTAACATAAAACTTCCATTATATTAATAAAATAATTCATAAAAGTAGTTATCGCAAATTTGTAAAATATTTTTAATTCTTCATATGTATTTTTAAAGATTGCAATCTTTTTTTCTCGTAAAAATAATTAGAAAATAAGCGTTACAATATAAGAAATTAATTTAAACGAGAGTTAATGAGTAAAATATAAAATTAAACTGTTTTTTAGACGCAAATTATTGGTAACTTCAAAAATACTACAGGGTGCCTAAAATGATAGAAAATTAGAAATTGAAAGTATAAAAACAAGACTTTTTTTCCTATCACCTTAAACAGGCCTAACCTACAATCAACTGTATTCACATTACATTTCTACCATTCAGGGCAATTTTTAGAAAAATCATTTCAAAAAATCATAAAAATCATAAAAAGCAATTCAATCGACGAATTCAAAATTCTTACTTTAAGTGCGAATATTCGACAAGATTTAAAGAAATGAAAACACTTGGTTTTCAAGCACGTTCTCCGACCTGTAAATTGAATTTAATATAAAATGTACATTAAATTTCAACTAACGTTTATGCAAATGACTTCATATATATTTGTATTAAATACCTCAATTTTTGCTAAACGTGCGAGTAGATAGTTTTGTGAAATAATTGATCCACGTGTACTTCCTCTGGCGAAAATTTTAATTCTATATCTTTCATAAATAATGATATAATAAATAAATGGTAGACTATGAGAAGGAGGATTTTTTTCGATTCAATAAACATTTAATTCACTGTAGTCGGAAGATCGAGGCATTTTTCCAAAGTGTTCTTAATATTGTTAGAGGAGAAAAGTTTATGTTTTTCAGCTGTAATTATTGTAGAAAAACTAAATTTTTATTTGACACTTAGATCGTTTCATAAAAAACATTTGAAATACTATTATCAAATGTATATTGCTGCAACTGAGGAAAAAAAGCTTTGAAAAAGTTAACATTATATATTATTTAAAATGAATACAAAAGACACTTAATGTTTCTGCTATCGCAGTAAGATTTACTTGGTACAAACAGTCTTATTTCTTATTAATTTACGAGTTTCAAGGATAAATACAGTGACATACTTTCATAGGTAAAAATGTAATTTATACTAATATTTTAAAAACTCGGAGACATTTGAAGCAAATATAATTGATAACACAACGAAATATTTGTGTTATTTTAAATACTCTAAATTTATATATATATATTAAATATCTATACTTATTGTTGCCATCAGAGATAAATAAAACACATTAATGAAATACAAATATTTCAAAGAAATAAGCTTTACTCCTATAATAATTTTACGAATTATCCAATAACTTATAAAGACAAGCAAAATAGCGAGAAGTATACATCTACTAAAATTTTTAGTAGAAAAGTCATTACTTAAGTCTACGATAAAGAATTTTTTTAGTTGCTTTTAACCACAAAAAATGAGGGGTTTTGTTTCACTCTTCGCTTTAGCTGTTCTCATTAATTCTATTGGTAAATATATAATATTATAATATATTCAATACGCGAAGGAACTTAACCCAAAAAAAGTTTCCATAATCACTAGAAAAGACTGTGCAATTTAAAAAAAAAAATAAGAAAGGTTTTAGATTTGAGTTCGTTATAGATTTTATACATCAAAGATACAATTAGGTAATAATATAGTATTTTAAGTTGAAACAGAAAAAAGTCGTGTTAGAAAAAAGCAGCGCTGGCGGGAATCGAACACTGGTGTCCGGGGCAAAAGATCGAATACATTTTCCTGTGATAAAACAAATTATTAAACTATCGTAAAAATAAATATTATAATGCCAAATTTGAAAATTAATTTTTTCTCCATGTATACATACACTACCATCGGAAATCTTAAAAAATCCTAGCAATGGTTGGGTCATAATTCTTTTACCATAAAAGATGAATTTTTGATCGAATACATGAATTTATCTTTAACCTCTGTGAAGTTGACAATGTTATCTATTTTGTTGTAAATTCGCGTTTTTTGGTAGAACATTAATTTTCTTGATTGAAATCTAAACCACTTGTTTGAAAATTCAACGCATTTGTTAAAAAATTATTTTATTAAAGATTCGTCCCTTTAGTAGAAAATTTGACTATTTTGTGGAAACATATTTTTATTCAAAATCTTTTTTTATTTAAAATTCTTCTACTTGGTTTAAAGCTAAAATTATTTGTTAAAAATTAATTTTCGTTCTTAAATTTCATTTCTTTGAATGTCTAACGTTTCTGTTAAAAATCCGCCTTTATGGGTAGAAAATTTGTCCTATAAGAATAAAAATTTAGCTCTTTAGTTAAAAATTCAATTCTTTTCTTAAAATTCGACTATTGTGTTAAATAGTGATCTTTTTCGAATAAAATTCAAAAATACGTCTTCTAGTGGTTAAAGTTTATTAGTTTGTGCTTAAAAATTCCACCATTTGGTTGGAGATAATTTAGTGAAGGTTCACCGATTACTTGTGAAATTCTACTATTTTAATGATAGAAAAGTCAGTAATTTTCTTTGTTATATGGCATATGGTTGAACATAACATCAGTATATTGATTGAAATAAGTTTCAATAAATTTGAGAAATATAAAAATGATCAAAACACGCTCAAAATGACATTTTCGCATTTGAATCATAACTAAATTGTAGTCGCGACAATTTATTTATTTGTAAGTTATATAATTATATAAATCACCAGAAAAATGCATATATGTGTTATAATTTTTATTTGACTGTAATTAAAAGTTACAGCATTTATACACATTCTGGTGCATTTGTTTATTATTATTATTATTATGATTGTTAATAATTATTTATTTAAATTACAAGAATTGTTTTTCAAATTAATTTTTAATTGCGCGCCAAGTGCGACCAACCAGCGCGCGGCCGTAACGCCAGTGCAGTACCACAGGGTGCTAGCATTGGCATCACTGATGTAACGGCATGCGCCGTTTTATGAACTAAAACTCTAAGGCGCTAAGACCCTTTTATTGAATACTCTGCGAACTAGTAATTTCTGTAGCGGGAAGATTCAAATGGCTTTAAAATCGAATTGATTATGAATGTATCGAATCAATAAATAATAAGTAATTATTATTATCACATGAATTCTAAGAATACTATAAGTTTATTGCGGTTCAGGAATTCTGTATGTGAGTATTCTATCCGAATTTAACTTCATTAAGACTTTCATCAAAGCTATTGCTCACTTCACTGTCCAAAGTAGATTTTGAGGTTAGGAACTTGAGATCTTGGGTTATTTTTAGAATCGTTAATGAGTCATTGCGCCAGTCAGACGCCATAAAAAGAGGACCTTTGGACTTACAAACAGGAAACTGTCACTCATAGAGATTGACGTTTTCCGCTGATAAAAGTTGGTTCTTGGAACCATTATCCTTGAACTGTCACTCACTTTAATTGCCGAAATAAGTAGGAGGAGCAAAGTGGGCTCATTTATGATTGGTTATTCTGAAAGTAGGGATAAATCCCGCCCAAAACGAGATTATAAATATAGATGCAGAGCTCGGAAAAGTCAGTTACAGTTACAAGTTTCAACCTGATGAGACGTTAATTGGCGGATACTTGTCATCTCGGCATGCTCTTTAAAACCTTGAACCTGCGACTCTTAGACTTTTCAGTTATTTTTTTTTTTATTATACGGACTCAGAAAAATTTAGATAAATTAATGGCATTGCGACCTATCGATTTCGCGCTCGCGCACTAAGCGAACGAGTGTTCGGATGTGCTTTGATATTAAGTGCTAAACTTACTTGTGTGTGTATTAGGAACAAAACTAATAAAAGAATTGTTTGTTAGTTACAAACAATTCTGATTTGTATAGAAACAAATAAGATGGACAATGTCAAGTCCTGACTCAAAATTGTTCGACCTTATGGAAGTGTTTTCCGATTCTCAATATCAGGTTTTTCAAATCTGCCGGGTCTATCACGAACTGCAATACACGATCATTGTCGTTTATTCTAGAGATCAAATAAGAGAATATGTCATCCATGAACAATTAAGTATCGACGAATTATAATAAGCATTCAAGTTTAATTTACGAGCTAAAATCTGTGTACCAAGTGAATCATTTTTCAAACCTGACCTATATTTCGCGGCTAATGGTTTCAACCATTCAACAGCAGGTAACGGACCTATACCTCAACAAATCAGTGCAGAGTATTAACGGAAGAAATTCGATAGCAGAGTTTGGACTTCCACTCACGTATACACGTATTTCTAAACCGTGCTCATGATTGGTCCAGCCTAAACATTTTATAGCTAAAACTTTAACTGATTTTCTTATGCGAAAATACAGAAGGTTACCGTCACCCTTTAATTTTGTCCAAACGAAAAATTCCTATTCAGTTTTTTCGAGAATTTCATCTTTGTAGAATTCTTGTCTCGGTTTTTGTATTCAGATAAAACAATAAAACTGACTCTGAAGCAGAAGGGGAATTAGTATGGAAATATCCACTTGTCGATCTCTTCTTGAACTGGTTTTCATTTTTATTCTCAAATATATCACTTAAATGTGGTTGTACAATAAAGATTGAGATTTATTAAATTAATGCAATATATTTAATACCATATTTTATTTTCTATGTCTGCTTTCGTTTTACAGATTTCTCTAAGCCACATAAGGAAGCCGCAATTTTCCATGCTCCCTTGGAACTTTATAATGTTACACGTTACGAAAGTTGGGTACCCCCGCATGATAGGTTTTCTTTATATGATGACTCTTACCTTGTGGGAACAGATGAAAAATACGAGTATGTCATTGGACTAGTAGTAGAAAGACATTTGTGTGCATTCTTGGCTCCTTTAACAAATTTTCCAAATCCTTATGTAAGAGTTAAAGTACGCATAGGTGCCAACAACAATGCCAGCGAGATTGTGCGAATATTGGATGGAGATCCTTTGCATAGTATGTTCCACAAGAAATTCTTGAAAAATCATACTCATACTGCCTTTGTACATCTGTTACGTTAATAATTCGACTTTAGGGTGGAAGAAATAGTATGTTGAAAAGCGAAAATTTTAATTTACCCCACTTACATGCCAGAATTAAGCTCGAATTTGAGTGTTTAAAAGTAGTTATTATATAATTTATTATATATTCGAAATTCTTATTTGAAGGGTCCGGGTCTAAACCTGTTAACTAAAATTTCAGGAATTTTACACGGCGTAGGAGAATCTTTGTTATTTTTGCAATTCTCAATATTTTTTGAAGTTGTAAAATCTTTTGTTCATTTACTAGAGAAAAATAATACACCTTAGTTTTATAGCATTTGAATCAAAATGAACGTTATAGGGTAAATGAATGAATATTCATATGTTATCTACAAGGTGTCCAGCGGTCTAAACCTGTTATCCGCAATGTTCAACCGCTAATTTTCTGTTGTTTTTCCCCGACTCGCATTTTTTATAGGTCAAAATGTTTGGAACTACATACCGAATATTTCAAGCAAAAACTTTAAAACGTTTTTTGCAAAAAATTGTTGAGTGTTAGTAATCAAGATGCGTTGCTCACCTACGTCTTTACAGCGAACTGTAGACGACATCAGTGTAGATAACTGGAAAGTAGCTACAAATAACTTTGACACTGGCCTATTCTACAAGTAAACAGAGCCGTTTTGAGAAAAAAACAAGGATTTTACATAAGAAGCCATAAGTAGTTAACAGGTTTAAACCATTAAAAAAAACTAAAATAAATTTTTCCGTTTCGTGTACTGGAAATTAACAAAGAAAAGACTGAAGTTAAATTTTGTTGAATGTAAAATAATAAAAGCTGTCGTCTGCTACGGCGTCCTTAGCAGCAATGAGAAAACAGCAATGTATGAGTAAATTCGAGCTATAAATCGGGACACCAGATTTTAAACGGAACAGAAAAAACAAAAGTTAAGATTTATTGCAGGAAAATCTTGCAACGGTTAAAAATTAAAAATGCTTCGGCAAAAGTTTCACCGAGTTTAGGGGAATAATTCTGATCTCGTCTACTGCGTGATGGTCAAGTGAGCAACTTTCGGTAAAACATTTAGGATCTGCAGCAGAAAACACGAAAAAAATTTGTTCTTACTGATATATTTCTTTCGAAATAAAATAGACTATTGTAGAGGAATTAAAACTTACTTAGTGAATACCATTTAGCAAAAAACAACTGACAGATGGGAATCCCCGATTCTCTCCAATTTAATGGAGTTAAACGACGATAGATAGCGCTGGCGTCGCAATTATCGCTACATCTCGAATAAAAATGGAGCGATCATAAGGCGAAAGATTATATTATTATTATGATTATTATTATTAGATTATTATTATTATTAGATTATTATTATGCCTGGATAATTATCCAGGCAAGGTTAAAAATCGAAAATTATCTTCGATTCATGTAAAGTTTATCCAGCACTGTTAATTTCTGTTGTGGTGAATCTTTCACCTGGAATCGATGTAAGCTTTATCTTTCGTTTTTCTGTGAACTGCATATAAAAATATTCAAGAATATTCAAAAAAATCTATTTAAAAGAAAACGTTCGTTAACAGATTTAGACCGCGGACCCATGATTTGGAATACAGATGATTTTTTCCCTGTAATTGAAAAACTACATTTTGATGTGACTTCGTTTTTTCAAAACATTAAAAATAATATTATCGAATTTATATTGCTAAAACTATGTGTCATAAAAAGAATTCTAAAAGCTTAAAACATATATTATTATGTTTTTTGCTTGAAAATTTGTTTAAAGATTCAACTGTTTGTGATTGAAGTTAATTTTTTTGAAAATTTTGTTGAAAATTGGACTATTTGGTTCAAAACTAATCTTTTTATATTTAAAAATCTGCTTTTAAAAGATTCAATTTGCTAACTTAGAAAATCGACTCTTTCGTTGAAATATCATTTCTGTTGGTGTGGAATTTTTTTGTTTTTGTTTAAAAACTAAATGATTTGGTTGAAAAGAAAAAATATTTCGATTTGAAATGTTATGCCTTGCGCACTACTAAATAATTTTTAAATACACTATTTGCTTAGAATTGAGCTGAATAACGACGATTCAAAGGCCCAAATCGAAATTTTATATCTATAACTCGAACTACATGCAAAATTGTACCGTGGAGGGAACCGGGTACCCGTATGGACACACGAGGGTTGAGTTTAAATAGTGCTTGAAAACTGATAATATATATTTTATTAATATGTATTATTTGTAATTTATATAAAAATAATTAATTTTCCTGTAATCGCAGCAAACTTGGAATGAATAGTCTTGTAAATTTATGAGTTTTAAAGTAAAAGACAATGACATATTTTCTATCTAGTTTGAAATATATAAATTTATGTTTTTATGTTGTTTCAAATTAATGAAATACAAATTTCTCAGAGAAATAAGGTTCTTTATTACAAAAAATCTTGTAGTATATATGATGCAGTGCCATCTACAGAAGTTTGTATGTACTAAATTATGCTTTACTAGACAGGTGAATGGCTACACCAACAACACGTGGCAGCCAACTAAAAGCTTTTAATAAAAATAACACCGCCTACATTTTTATCAAATCAAGTTTAAATAGTAGTTTTGTTAAATTCTATTTATTATACAGACTGAATGGATTGTGTGAATATAACCAAAAAAATTTAAGTTATGAATTTTGCACCTCTCACAATAACTATTTTGTTTAAAATAAAGATAAAATTGTTTTCAATATGTGAAATATAAATAAAAGGTTAAACTTGTACTGTGTATATGAAAACCAGTGGAAAATAATAAAAATAATCATTTGCCACAGTACCTCTCATATAACCTCTAAAATTATTGATCAGAAATTGGTTAATGTTTAAATATTCTTGTTTAGTTTGTTGTTGACAAATCGTTTGTCACATATATTTATCTCAGTGCTGCATAATGAACGCACCGGAAAACAGAGAGGGTCTAGAGTTCTAGACAGGCCGTTGAAGGTATTCCCGTTAGGACCTTGTTAGAAGTTCTAGATAGAGCCCGGCTAAAATAGCGTTATAGAACTAGTCGGGCCCTCCCTGCTTTTCCCAATTAAAAAATGGGGAAAACAAGCCAGGGCTCTTCTAAATCCCAATCGCGATTTCTACATAGGGGTCGAAACCGAAAATTTATGAGTTTTAAGTATAAAAACAATTACATATTTTTCATCTAGGTTGAAATGTATAAATTTAAATGTGCATATATTGTAAATCTATGCTATTTTTGACATCAAAGGTGAAAAAAAACACGTTTATGAAATACAAATATCTGTAAGAAATAAGGCTCTCCCCTCTAAAAAATCTTGCGAATTCTGAAATAATATATAGGGAGAAACGAGATACCGAGCAGTGTAAATATACTGATATTTCTAATAAAAAAGTCATTAATTACACGCTACGATAAAGAATTTTTCTGAAGATTCTTCTAGCCAGAAAAAGGTCATTTTTTCGCTCTTCCCTTCAGCCGTTCTCATTAATTCTCTTGGTAAATATTTAATATTATGTTATATATTTATATAAACAATGTTATTGCTATAAATCCTCTTGTGCCATTCAAATATTTTTAGAAAAATTTTCCTGTTAAATTGATAATTCATAGAAAAACTTCGATCCTCAAAAGTATGCCGATTCGATGTTGTTTTGAGTTGCAACAAAAATGAGACACCGGAGTATGAGAATGCAGCTACGTTCTTGTTACCGTATCAGGCTTGAGGATCGGAAAGTAAGGGGACGATCTAAGGACCAGGTATTCATGTCGAATACATAGAACTTCAATTTTTTGTTAAAGTATTTTGGTGGAGCTGAAAAAGGCTGAATTTCTGGGGTCCTTACAAGGACCGGTCAAGGCTTCGTGATGTAAGAAACGCCTTCACGTATGAGGGTCTCTTCTTTATATTATCTTCGCTTGTTTTCTGATTCGAAGGGCACTCTTCCGCCTGTGATAGGAACACGCGTTATCATAGATCGAATCAGGGGGGCTGACCCATGATGACCAGGCCTGGCTGGCGCGGGGCGGATCTGCGGAGGAGCGATTTGAGGTGAGGGTGTGCCTGTCCCCACGATCTGATTAGCGACCTGCGTCGGATTATTAGAAAGCCATTCTTAAAAAAAATTTTCTGCAGTCGTTTAGCTTCTGTGTGCCGTGCACTTGAGCTGCCCTTATTGATCCGTAGTATATGCACTTTGGGAATGTGCAGAGTTTTCTGGGTTATTGGTGAACCCGTCAGGCTTGGTGAGAGTCTGGCGGGGGAGCCGCGGGTTTTGTACCGTGCTAGGATCACTGATCAGCGTAGAAGGGGGGGCAATGGTGGACCAGAGTCTTGCCCTGCGCCGGGAGATACAGCCCGCGATACTCAGGATCATACGCCTAGATTACCGGGATTCGTCCTGCGGGGGCGGATATGTGTGTTCGCGAAAAGCTTGTGCGACTCTATGGGGTTGGGGCTTACCTCGCCGAGTTCAGGATCTGTGAATTCGGTGCCTGATTTCGAGGTGATGGGATCGAAACTAGGAAGCGATATTCCGTCGTTGGTAAATGCCTTTGCCTAGCAACCTAGGGACCCGCGAAATATTTGCTTCAAAAATCGGCGATATTACGTCTTTTTTTCAGTGATGAGGTGGTCTTCCTAAATCCATAAATTCTATTCTTGCACGAATATGCAATTGAAGAGCCTTTTTCAGTGGGGAAACTCTATGAGTGAAGAGAACGGGAAAAAGGAGTATTTGCCGAAGTAGTGGGCCTCAGAAGGGTGGGGGTGCTTAACTAGGATAGGAGATTACGTTTCAATGGGAAAAGTTAGTACAGACGTGTCTTGTGGGAAAATTGTCTGGGCCTCCGATTTAGAGGTCGGCGAGATCCAGTCATAAGCTCGAAGAGGCTAGCGTATACGGTTCCCAGATTTTTTTCTTACAATAGCACTAAGGCTGACAAATGGTCGTAAGGGAGGATTGCCACCTCCCGTGGGATGTCCTATGTCGGGGTTATCACTGTTATTTGGGAACTGTCGAAGCACTTCGCCACTGTCTTCGGAATCACTCAGTGCATCGATCACGCGGACACTTGCACCGATCCGGAGGAAACACAAGTCCAGGAGTCCTCGTGCTCTGAGATTCCTCGAACTGGCGTTTACGAGCGCGGCGTCTGGGGTTGGGTCTGTTTTGTTCATCCTCTCGGTAGATTTAACCCCTCCATGGGGAACCTTACAGGCCATCTAAATGAGAATAGGCCATAATAAGCTTGCGGAGAGTAAACGAGTGGAAGTTGACATCTGAACCCTTAAACGGCTCCATAAATACTCCCTTCAAGACAACCAGTAAGTCCCCTACAAAGGGCGATAAGTACCGTGTAAATATAAGGGTGATGACCCATGCATCTACAATCGGCACCCCAGAGGCCCTCTTAAGGGCAACCAGTAGATACCCTAGGTAGGGTGATGAGTACAGTGTAAGTGTGTCAGTGTTGACCGATGCACGCTTAATCGGCACCATAGAGGCAACCTCAAAAGCAAACAGTAGGTCCAGAAATTTTCATTTGTATGCTGATCGCCGCGGATCGAGCTTGAAGGACTTGAAGAATAAGCGAGGAGGCGATGTGGATTGGCTGCCTGCAGAGTGCTGGTATGCTGAAACAGGTACAGCAGGCTCCGGTGCTTTGTAGCATGGTATCCTCGTCAAGAGAGGCGATGTCGACCTGGAACGTCATATGCCTATAACTTGCGCGCCATGTGCCCATAGAGCAACAGATGCTTTCGTCGCTTTTTTTGCGGGGCCGAGGAGGGGGAATCTTCTAAAGACCCCCAAGAAAAGTGGGTAGTGTCGGATTCGCCCAGTGCGCCTACCGACTAAAAACCCCTTCCCGTTTGGTTGCCAATCCTGCAGATTAGGAACCAAGTTCAAAAAAAAGAGGGAATAACGAAATTTGGCGATCCAAGCAGTAGTACTGCAAGGACTCTCGCGCATGAAGCGAAACTCGGAGAAAGAAAAATAAGTGAGTTAAATTAGGGCGAAGAGTAGATGGCAAGGCCTTCTAAAACGGTCGGAAATTTTACTCTCATAATTTGCGAGTGAATTGATGCTGGGGTTTAAGTGATTGGCCACTGATGAACAAAGACTTGCTGCGTGAGTGCGAGCTGAATTGATGATGAAAGGAAACTTGGTTTCCGAGAGGTTTTGTTTGTTGCAGATGAACCAAGGAATGTTTAAAGCGGAGCGGAGAAGGCGCATATAGGTTCTGTTTAATTTACAAAGACGATTTGGGGTAGCAGAATCCCAGATAGGAGTGACGTAGCTGCAAATACTTCTAATTATAGCGTTGAAGGCACGAGCTTTGGTCGCTCAAGAAACTGTAGGGTTTTTGAAAAAGGATTTTAGTAGAATAAATGCCCTGTTGGCCTTGTTACGAGTGGCGTGGGTTTGTTTCGACCAAGTGAGCCTTTGTCAAAAATGACGCCGAGATATTTTTCGGAGGCACTCCATTCAATAGTAAAAGAGTTTGAAAACAGTTTATGGGGTTTGCGCAGGCGTCGAGAAAAGAAAACAGCTTCAGATTTAGATTTGTTGATTTTAAATCTTCATTTGCAGTACCAGTCGAAAACAATTGGAGTGAATCTTTTTAGACGGGAGAAGCAATGACTGATTACCTTGGAGGAATGGAGAAAACCAACATCGTCAGCGTATTGGGCCGTGACTATTATCTCGTCAACAGGTATGTCGTAGCAAAACAGGTTGAAGAGAGAGGGAGAGAGTTTGGAGCCCTGAGGGACATCGGAGGTGATAGGTTGGGAGTCCGATAAGGATTTTCCAACGCGAGCTCTGAAGCTCCTGTTCGCGAGAAAGAATTCAGTTAAACCGATAAGATAGTGGAGAAATTTTAACTTCATGAGTTTGTACATAGGGCCGAGATTTTCGGCAATGTACTCGGAAACACGGAGAAGTTGATGGGCTGTTCCATGACGTTTGCGAAAACCGTGCTGGAAGTCAGGCAGAAAATTTTTATGTGAGACAAAATCCTTAAAACATGTGAGAATAATGTTTTCAGCTAGTTTGCTAAGAGTGCAAAGTAGACTGATAGGTCAATAGCTGGATGCTGAGCTGAGAGGTTTCCCCGGTTTTGGGAGAAAGATTAGAATAGCTTCTTTCCAGGCCGAAGGAAAGTATTGTAACCGCATCATTGCGTTGATAATGTTGCAGATGACTGCGATGTGTTTGCGGGGAAGATTTTTCAGTACCTTCTTACTGATGGAGTCATTGCCGGGAGCTTAACGGCTTTTCAAGGAGCGCATTACGTCGGAGACTTCTTTAGGTGAGGTGCGAATGAAGTTTCTGTCTGTGACCATGAATTTTTGTGCAGTATTTGAGATATGGCCATGAAAGTCAGCGAATTTGTCGAGACTAGGAAAGGGAGAGCATTGCTCTTTGAGAGATTCTGCAAAGATATTTGCTTTTTCCTGGTCCAGAGAAGAATATTGATCGTCTTTGGCGAGAGATGGGGAGTAAGTTTTTCTATTATGAAGGCATTTCATGAGTTTCCAGCTTCTTTTGGGATTTAATTCGGCATCAGTTATAAAGGAGTCGAAGGAGGACTTATCGATGGGTTCGAG
The DNA here is from genome assembly GCF_010883055.1 of Belonocnema kinseyi. Classification (NCBI taxonomy): domain Eukaryota; kingdom Metazoa; phylum Arthropoda; class Insecta; order Hymenoptera; family Cynipidae; genus Belonocnema; species Belonocnema kinseyi. Next base: position 18,514,537 of record NC_046663.1, read on the forward strand.
AAGGGATTTTAGTTTTCTTAAAAGGAAGTTGAGACGCTGACGATTCTTACGACTACGGTAAGACTGCCAATGTTTACGGGTTTGGTTTTTCTTTCGAATAAAACTGTGGGTGGCGGATGAGAGTTTGGTTTTACGTCTAGAAGTGGGGATGGGTTGAGGAGGCAAGTTGAATATAGTTTTGGATGTCTTTTGTCAGGGCCTCAACAGGTACGTACAGGTCAGACGTAGAACGGATTTGACAGCATTTAATAGAAGAAGTTTCGAGAATATATTTAAGATGGAGGTAATCGATTTTAGATTTTGTCGAAGGAGAGAGTTCAGGGCTACCCGATAACTCCAGCAGTACTGGGTTGTGGTCGGAGCTTAGTTCAGAAAGAGTCCAGGGGTCTTTGTCGATAAGTATATTCTTTGTTAAGAAGATGTCGAGGATGTCAAGTTTGTGTTTAGGAGAACTAGGAAAGTAAATATCTTCGGAGGGAGCATTGATAGTTAGAATATGGCGATTCAGAGTTCTGAGGAGAGCGTTGCCCTTGGTGTTATTTGTAAGGTAGCCCTAGGCTTTGTGTTTGGCATGCAAATCGCCAGAAACCACGGTTGGATTGTTGGTGCTGAAGAGGTTAGGTATTTACGTGAGATTGTAGAATGTCCATAGCTTCCGAGACATCGGTCGGAGAGGCTGAAGTCGAGGTAACTCTGAAGATAAGTGCGACCTCATAAGAGTCCAGAATTTTCCGAAGATCGGGTATTATGAACAAAATTTGTTCATCGGTGAGGTTGTTAGTGTTTGGATAAAAGAAAGCGTGTAGTTTGGTAAATAAAACTACGTCAGCAACGGATAACTGTTGAAAATACATATGCAGATAGCAATTCGATGCGTCTGGTAAATCAGAATCAATCAATCTACCATGAGCACCGAACAGTATCTGTTCTGTCTGCTTTTGTTGCGGAAGACAAATTATATTTGTGCCTATACCCGACGCACCATGCGCGCCAGTCAGGTAGAAACTGGTGCGGAGCGGCTCGGGTACTGCGGTAGCGGGATTTGCAATAGAGGGAGAACTGCCAATCGGCTATGAGCCCAGTGAGCCAACACGGACCTGGTAGTGGGGACATCTTCTAAATGGCCGGATCTGTGCCTGGAGCGAGATTGAGACTGTAGAACTATGCCTTCACCGCGTCATCCTTGTAATCGATCCGTCTTCCTTATTAGATTCTTGAAAAGTTTACATCAGTAGACACACTGATAATACATGATTTCAGGTGCTTTCGCTTTAGTCAGATACGACAAGAAAACTAATACTGAAGCGGAAGGGGAAATAAGTTTGGAAACAGCTAAGAAACCTGAAGGCGCTTACGGATTTCTTCTCGGACTTATTTTTATTTTCATTCTCTAATATATCAATTAAGATTTGGTTGTATAATAAAAATTAAGATTATAGTGTTATACAATTAATACAATAATTGATTTTCTACGTATACTTTCTATTTACAGATGTATCTGAGCCACATAAGGAAGACGCAATTATTCCTTCTCCCTTAAACTTTATAATGTTCGTTATTTTGCACATTGCGAACCTCCACATCACATGTAACTTTTTTTATTTTTAGCATATGATTCTTACCTTGTGGGAACAGATGAAAAATACAAGTACATTATTGGGATAGTTATAAGAAGATATTTGTGTGCCTTCTTGGCTCCCTTAGCAAATTCGTCGGGTCCATATGTGAGAGTTAAAGTACGCATACGTGCCAACGACAATGCCAGCGAAATTGTGCCAATATTGGATGAAGATCCTGTAAACAGTATGTTCCACAAAAGATTCGGGGAAATGTAGACTTTTCCTGCCATTATACATCTATTACGTCATTAAATCGACTCAAGTGTGTAGAGAAAATATTTTAATGGTTTTCGGAATACGAAGCATTCATTTAACGTAATTTTGAAAGGAAAGTTATTCAAAATAAGTCTGAGTAAATAATTGTGGCAAAATCTGATTGTTTGAGCGGATCTCCGTAAATAATTCAGTCTGAGTAGCGCGGTTTTCCATTAAATGGGGTATCAATATGGACGCTAGCTATTGAAAGTGTAAACAGTAAACGTACTATCTATTATTATTTTTATTATTTGAAACGTGTTTTAAATGTATAAAGAAGGGCCTCAAATCAAGGA
>NC_046663.1:18516806-18531967 GCF_010883055.1 Belonocnema kinseyi
AATACATTTGTTTCCCGCTTATTTTTCCCATTAATAATTATGTTTAGTTTATTAACTGCTGACGCCTTGGTATATTATTTTAGTACAGGCAACTGTAATTACAAGAAACTGCAGTTAGAAAATAACAAGAAAATTATCTATAAAATATAAATATATTCTATGTACGCAATTTATAAGGGTAACTTTTCACGGAGACCTGTTTTAAATTAATCATTGAAATAATTTGACACATCGAGTTCGTATCTAGGTTATCAACCCATCAAATTTGCCATAAACTAACAAAGTAACTAGAAATGAATCCTATAAAAAATATTAATTCCACAATTACTTCAAAACAGGCCACCGTGAAAAGGTATCCTGAGGGTAATTTTTTACGGAGATCTTTTTGAGTTAATCGTTGAATTAATTTGACAGATTGACTTCGTATCTAGGTTCTCAATCAATCAACTTTGCCATAAAACAAAAAAGTTGCTAGAAATGAATCATATGAAAAATGTTTATTCCACGATTAATTAAAATCAGGCCGCCGTGAAAATGTACCCTAAAATATATTAAATTGAATTACTATCAATTATGATCAAAATTTCAAACTTTGGCGCTTTTATTGGTATCTCAAGTATCTGTTTGTTAGCTTATGTTAGTTCTGCTTCTATTTTCTGACGCAGTTTATTTGATAATAAATCAATTTAAAAAGAAGAAAAGTGCAGTTCTTGCTAACTTTCACGTAGGTCGAATTTCAATAAACTGATGAATTAATTTGACACATCGAGTTCGTATCTAGGTTCTCAACAGAGATGGGTTGTGACATGTCACTAGAGGTTTTCTACGTATAATACATAAACGACGCAATATACGTAGAAAATTGTAGAAAACTATGTCTAATATATATCGAAGATGGCGAACGTTATTTACTTGGACAGGACTGCATTTTACAAATTTGAATAATTGACATAATCTCTTATAAAGCTGTTCAATGGTTTTGATTTTAATTTTAAGAGTAAAAATGTTAAGAACAAGTATAAAAACATTTCAGGAGGGGGAAACCGTGGGAAAACATTAATTTGAAGCGCAAACCCTTGGCGGACTGAAGGAACCGAATGGAGTCTCTACAAAGTACCCGTAAAGACCCCATTGAGTCCCCATTCGGTTCGTTTTTAAAGAACTCGAAAAAACAGCAAAATCAACTTTTAAATGGTTGAAGTTCGGATTCTACGTTAAAATTCCCTATAAAAGGTCACAGAATAATCGCAATAGCTTTTTTTGCAACGGTAAAAAGTTGATTAAAATATAAGACGTATAACGCCTGTTGACTGCTACTTACAGGTGATGCGCTTGAAGTGTAGCAATCAAAAGGCGTGATACGTCTTATACTTTTTTTAACTTTTTACCGTTGCAAAAAAAACTATTGCGATTATTCCGTGACCTTCTATAGGGAATTTTAACGTAGAATCCGAATTTCAACCATTTAAAAGTTGATTTTGCTGTTTTTCAAGTTTTTTAAAAAGGAACCGATTGGGGACCCAGTGGGGTCTTTACGGGTACTTTGTAGAGGCTACATTCGGTTCCTTCGATCCGCCAGGGACGATTACTTACACTCGTGTTCCACATGCTCGAAAATGTTGCAGATTATGAAGGACGATAGGCATGTATATCATTATTTTTTAAATAAATTGTTTAGGAATGTGATAAATAATTACCCATCCCTGGTTCTCAGCCAAACAAATGTGCCATAAACCAGCAAAGTAGTTAGAAATTAATCATGTAGGAAAAATTAATTCCACTAATAATTACAAACAGGCCTCCGTGAAAATGTATCCTTATAATTAAGGCGGTTGGAACGGTGCGCACAAAAATGGCGAAGTTATTAGATGCTCAAAACTTACCAGCGGTAAATGATAATTCGGTTTTGAGGTTTTAAAAATGCACTCAGAATATTTCCCCGTCACCAAAAGGGGTTCCATGGTTGTGGTATATGCGCTTGCTGTCTAATTTTTGTTTTAACGTTTTTTTTAACAAAAAACATTTTTTTAACTAATCGGATAAAAGCTAAAAAATGAGAGTAAAGTGGTTAAGAAAAATGAGAAAAATATATGATTGGAGACCAAAGCGACTGACAGCTGTTTGGCGCTGATCGATCACCGACACTTGATCGTACTACCAAGCATGTGTACTGTCGGTAAAGCTGCTGCTGTTAGAGGGAATTTTAAATTAGAATAAAAATGCGATTTGTGTTCTTTATCATGTAATTGTTTCTTCACATGTCTTAATTGGCTTCGGAATAGGAAAACTGTGAAAAGTGATAGAAGAATGCCGCTAAGAACTCGCCGATAGTCATTGAAAATAATTTTTCAATATAAAAAATGTATTATTTATTGATTTATTTACATATATTGTTGTGTTGTAACGTGCAAAACATATATGGAAATAGCGCACCAATATTAGAACACTAATATTAATCGCATAAATTTCTTATTGAAAATAACAATATCTGCAGATTTTTGCATAAATTTAAAAACTTTCGTCGTATCAATATCGAGATATATGGTATAATAGAAATTATCGTGCACAACAGGCACCGAATTTAGTAACAAATTTTTGCAGGAAACTTTGCAACAAATAAGCAAATAACTACAATACCGGCGCTTACTTTTTACGAACTATTTTCTACCCCCTGATTCACAAAGATTCATTAATCTTAGATCTCGAGACAGTGCACTTGGAGAGATTCAATGTAAAAAATTAATTGTTGTATTATTACTACAATAAGAAATTTATGTGAATAATATTAGTGTTCTAATATTAGTGCGCTATTTCCGTATGTGTTTTGCAAGTTAAAAAACAACAATATATGTAAATAAATCAATAAATAATACATTTTTTAACTTGAAAATATATTATCAAATATTATCAGCGAGTTCACGGTTGCATCCTTCTATCACTTTTCACAGTTTTCCCATTCCGAAACCAATTAAGACATGTCAGGAAACAATTACAGTATAAAGAACACAAATCGAATTTGTATTCTAATTTAAAATTTCAGCCAAGAGTAGCAGCTTCACCGACAGTACACATGCTTGGTAGTACGATCAAGTAACTTTGATCGATTAGCGCCAAACAGCTGTCAGTCGCTTTGGTCTCCAATCATTTATTTTTCTCAATTTTCTTAACCACTTTACTCTCATTTTTTAGCTTTTACCCGATTTAAAAAAAAAATCAGACAGCAAGCGCATATCCTACAACCATAGGATCCCTTTCGGGGACGGGGAAATATTCTAAGTGCATTTTTAAAAGCTCAAAACTGAATTATCATTGACCGCTGGTAAGTTTTGAGAGCCTCATGGATTTCGCCATTTTTGTGCGCACCGTTCCAACAGCCTTAAGAAACTCATTTTAAACGTAAACTAGGCAATTTTCATCTACATTTATTATAAATATAGATAAAATTTCTGAAGTTTTAAAAGTTTCATTGCCTGAAAATTTTCACTGAAACTTTCAGTTAAAATTTTTTAAAAGTATACATTTCTGAAACGTCACATTGCTACACTTAATACATTCCGGAATAAGTGATGTTAGTTTATGCTCTTTTCCATTAACCACCGTCCGTCATTTTTAACGTTAATTAGATTTTTTACGTTAAATACATATTATACGTATAAAAGTTCGAGTTACGCATGAACCTGCAACCCTGATAGAGAGAAAAGCTATAGAAACCTTATGGGCTTGTAAGAGAGAGACAGACTGATATCCGTTCATTCGGTCGCAATTCAATTCACTTTCCTCCCAAAAGAAGTTTCACTGCAAACAATACCCAAATACATTTATAGTGAAAAAAAATTGTTTCCCAACTTATAAAAAGTAATTAAGTTTTATCCCATGCAATTGGCATTATTGCTTGACCCTCGGCGTGCAGACATCTTGCCAGCTGACGTCACAGCATGAAATACCTACTCGCCGAGAAGGCCGCACAGTGGGGAAAAAATGACGTTTTTTGATCAAAATAAGGTAAGCCAACAAATAGTAACTATTTTGTGCGGAAAAAATATGAAAAATAAGCTGATAAGACTTCTAAGAGAGATGTCGAGTCTGATTTTTAAAATAGATATTCAATTTTTATAAATAAAAAATATGAGGAAAGAAGTCAATTTTTTCTATTTGATGTTCCCGGTTGTAATGCCCAAATTTCACCTAGGTTTTCTATCGACAATTCACTGCTCTCTGATTGGACATCTGAACAGGATCGTTGTTGCCGTTGATTCATTGAAACGAAAACCATTTAAAGGAACTTATTTGAAATAAAAACACTTCATTTGACAGTTGATGATTCACAATTTATTAAAGGTGCATTTCCACCATCACTGTCTCAGAAGTCACAAATCACAATTGTTTATAATTGTTTATATCGCGGCGTCCCGTTTCGCGGTTAACAATTGATCTTATTTATAATAGTTTATTATTCAACAACAATTCAAATGAATTAACTAAGTTCAAACACAATACAAAGTTTCTAAGTCAAAAAAAAAAACTCAATTATACACTATCAAGTCAATCAAATCGCTGACGTAATTGAATTTAACAGTCAGTTTACAAATAAGAAATTAGGTCGCATGGCTCCGCCTATTAGATTTACAACGCAATATGACCAATTCGTTGATTGACATATCCAAACAATTTCGATGCAAAGTTCAAACTGTGACCGAATGTTTATAATACCATTTCCTGTCAAAATTCGTTCTAAGGCACGTTTTGATACTAAAAATAGCTCTGTGACTCATCTTTAGGAATGCTAAGAATCTAACCTATTCTTATTGCGTCGTAGTCTATAAGTATTTCCCTCTTATCGAATTAATCTGTAATTCTTATTCTTTCTATTATTTCAGGACAGAGAGAGAGAGAGCATTAAAATAATGAATTTTTCTTCTAAATTGTTCTTATTCTATAATTTCTAAGTTATGGTTATTAGTTCAACTTCAAATTCTAATTTGAATTTGAACACACATTCAATCGATATATCGAATCGATATCTAGCTAGTCGATACTAACTTTCAAGGTACACCTTGTGTAATTAAACGTATATGTTTTGAGGGCTCTAGCACCCGAAAATCTATATCGTTACACCGGTGCTCGTCAATAACATGAAAATGGTTGAGATCGTCGAAGTTTCATGGAGTAACATTAGTTAAAGATATTTCAATTTTTAATAACATTTTTAAAACATTATTTTATTAAAATTATTGAAAATTCATGGCACCAATCATTTTCGTTCAGAAAAACAGTTTAATTGCATATTTTACTCAGTTTCTCTCTTCTAAATTAATCATTTCATAGCGGAACGCTTATTTGCTAATTATTTTTAATGTTAACAAAAAATATTGCAATCTTTAATAATAACTGTAACGAATTAATAATATTTTCCAATCTTTTAATAACAACTTTAATGGATGTTAAGGAAAATAATTTGCGTTAAAAAAATCGTTAAATTGCATATTTTGACTCATCTCGTTGAAATACAAAATTTTTCCTAATATGCAAAACTTTTTTGTCAATTTTGTTCAGTGAACAAAATTGCGATCTTTAAAAAAATTACTTTAAACTGTTTTAAAATTTTGTAATAACTGCTGCAAAGTTTTTATGAATATTAATTGGAAGTTGGATAATAATTCAGTATAAACGTGCACTTTCTCAACAAAATTCGAGTTCATTAATCATAAAGCAAAAAAAAATCGAAAAAATCCGTTTTTATCATTTAAAAAGCACAAAATTTCACATTTATGACACTTTTCCCTTGCATGTGAATAATTTTCGGCCTAAAAGTACAGCCAGCGCCGTCCCCGGTAGCGGGCAACATTTCGGTCACTTTCATTTCAGAGTGTAACGGGACTGATTGCTAGTGTGAAGTTGGCTACTCAAGTTTGAAACAATATAATAAATTTTACTAATTTGACCGTCAAACCCCGAATATTCGCTTAAAAATAAGAATATTTCAAATTTTGGGCGCAAAATTCACAGAAGTTCAACTTCCCCAAAAATCATTTTCCGAGAAAACTACTATAGATCCCTAGTAACAATCTAGTGGATGACAACTTTAAAAATATAAAGTTACTAATAAAATTCTAGATTGCTAGCAAGAATCTGGTGGATTTCGGGAAAATTAATTTTGTTGCTAAATGGATATTAATAATATAATAATAATGTTAATATATCATTATTATTAATAACTAAATGAAAATAATACAAACTGCAAATTGAATAATTTTAAATTAAATGCCTTTAAACTGCAAAAATTAAATTTTTTACTTTTATAAATTGAGCTGAGTAATGATTTCTAGTTTAAAAATATAAATCCACGGTATCACTTTTTAATGTTCTAAATTGAAAAATGCATCAATAAATTTGCAAATTTTTTGAAGGCTTGATATATAATTAATAACTGGAGATTAAAATTTTTTTAAATTCAAGTTTTATGCATTCTTAAAAAAAAAAATTACAACAGAAAAATGTTTTTAAAAAAGCCTTTGGCAGCAGTAATGGTTAAAAATGAATGAATACAAAAAAACTCCCGGTTTTCGTATTTTTCGCAATTATATAAATAAAAACATATTTTTAATCATTGAAAAACTGAAAAAATTAAAAATAACTAGATAAAAACTGAAAATATTTTTAAATAACGATTCAAATTATCAATTGAAGCGTTTTAAAATTATTTTAAAAAATTTAATTTGGAAAAAACCATCGTTTTGGTGAATTCTTAAAAATAAAATTTTGTTCTTCGATATAAAAAAAAACTAAATAATTGAAGAAAAACGTTTTTTTGTAAAAAAAAAGCATCTTAATGCATTTGAATTCAAATATACCTAAAAAATTTTTTAAGCTCCCAGTCTATTTGTTCTTCATAATTATATAAATAAAAATATGTTATGAAATAGTCTCTCTTATTAAATAACTTAAAAACTCAAAAATAACTAAATAATTTACGAAAAAGATTAATGTTAAAAAAGTTCTCATTTTTTCAATTCCCTGTCTTTGTGCTTTTCACAATTATATAAATAGAAAAATATTTTTTTTAATTAATACAAAAACTTAGAAAGTGACTAATTGCTTTATTTAAAAAATTCTAAATAATAAACCTAACAACTCCTAAATTTTGACCTTACCTTTTTAATTATATTATTTTAACATTCAGTTTTTATTTTTAATCGATTTAGTGATTTGCGAAGTTATTTACTCAAGAAAAAAAAAAGTTTTTATTTATACAGTTGTGAAGAACACAAAGACCGGGAGTTTTTTCAAATTTTTTATTTTTTTTTATTGGAATTCAAATTGAATGGGTTAAAAAATGAATATTTTAGACAGAAACAATATGTAAATAGGTGTTGAATTTGAAAAAAACGCTTTAAATCAATTTTTTCTCTGTTTTTGAATTTTGAACACATTCAGAATCGTCTTATGAAGTGAATTATTGTTCATTTTTTAATACCAGAAATAAAGTTCCATTTTTGAAATCATTATTTATTTTTAGTTACAGTTGAACGATTTAAAACCTTTTTTTTTTAATTCAATTTTAAATGCTTTTAACTTTTCAGATATTCAAAAACGCATTATAAAATTCTTATAATTTAAAATGATCGCATTAAAATTGTAAAAACATTTTTCTATTTATATAATTGTGAAAAACACAAACACCGACAATTTAAAAAATTATACTTTTTTTTAACATATTCATTTTTTTCATAAATTATTTAGTTATTTTTTAATTTTCTAGTTATTTAATAAGAGATTATTTAATAAAATATTGTTTTATTTATATTATTATTTAGAACATATAGAATGGGAATTAAAAATTTTTTCCAGGTATATTTTAATTCAAATTCATTGAGCTAATTTACAAAAAAATGTTATTCTTCAATTATTTAGTTTGTTTTTTATATATGTCAAAGAACATAATTTTATTTTTAGGAATGCACCAAAACGATGGTTTTTTCAAAATTTAATTTGTTTAGTTCTTTTAAATATTTTCAATTAATAGTTTTGAATAATTTTAATTTTTATATTTTCAGTTTTTAGGTAATAGGTTTTAAACTTGTTCAAGTTTTTGAATTATTAAAAATATGTTTTTATTCACATCATTTCGAAAAATACAAAAAACGGGAGTTTTTTGTAGTTATTCATTTTTAACCATTTTAATTTCTAAAGGTTTTTTTTAAAAACATTTTTCGGGCATAATTTTTTTAAAGAATGCATAAAACCGGAATTTTTACAACATTTTAATTTTTAGTTATTAATTATAAATCAAAACTTAAACAATTTTAAAACTATATTGTTTAAAATAGAAAAATTTGAAATCTTTGAACTTTAAATTTCGAACTTTTAAATTGAAATGTTGAATTTTAATGTATAAATAACAAATGGATCATTATAAATTTGAAACTACTTAAAATTGATATACTTCAACTTTCAATTTGAAAAGTATTCATTTAAAGAAAAAATTGAAATTGCTTAATTTTTTATGTTTCTAACTTAAAATTGTTTAAAATGATAATCTTTTAAACATTTACAAATTTATTGGTGCATTTTTCAATTTAGAAGATTAAAAATAATACCTTCAATTTATATTTTTAAACTAGAAATCGTTACTCAGTTCAATTTATAAAAGTAACATTTTTTAATTTTTGCAGTTCAACGTTATTTGGTTTAAAATTATTCAATTTGCAGTTCTTCTTATCATCATTTAGTTATTGATAATAATTAAACATATTTTTATTATTAATATTCATTTAAAAACAAATTGATTTTCCCCGGAAACCCACCAGATTATTACTAGAAATCTCGTATTTTATTGGTAACTTTATATTTTTTCAAAGTTGCCATCGTTATCATCAACTATCCACTCGATTGTTACTAGGGATCTATAGTGGTTTTTCCGGAAAATGATTTTTGGGGAAGTTGAACTTCTGTCAAATTTGCTTCTACTACCCCTATGAATTTTGCGTCAAAAATTTGAAATTTCCATATTTTTTTTAGTCAAATTTCGGCTTGTGTCAGTAGAAATAGTCAAAGTTATAAATGTGAAATTTTGTCTTTTTTAAATTATAAAAACGGACTTTTTCAGATTTAGAATTTTCCAACTTTTAATTAATGTAGATACAAAAATGTATTGCAGTTATAATAAAATTTTAAAACAGTTTAAAGTCTATATATTTTGGGGGTCGCTGAATCCGAATCTGGGGTACAAATAACCCAGTTGGCTCATATTTTTTCGAAAAACGCAAAAATAATCGTAAAATCAACGAAAACGGAGATTTTTCGTTTATATTTTGCAAAAAAAATACATTGTCATGTCCGGTGGACTTGATCAGCATATCTATATGATTTTGGGGTCACTGAATCAGAATTCGGGGTCCAAACAACCCAGTTCGCTTTTATTATTTCGAAAGACACAAAATAGACTTTTTCGTCATTTTTCGTCTATTTTTGCGTTTTTTCGAAAACATATGAGCCAACTGGGTTTTTTGGACCCCGGATTCGGATTCAGCGACCCCAAAAAATGATATAGATATGCTGATTAAGGCAGCAACTGGGCATTACAAAATGCGTTTTCAATAATTTTTTGTTTCTGTTTTTTAATTTTGAACACATTCAGAATCGTCTTGTAAAGTTAATTCTTGTTCATTTTTTAATACCAGTACTGTAGTTCAATTTTTTAAATCATTTATTATTTTTGGTTACAGTTGAACGATTTAAAACCTTTTTTTTTCAAATTCAATTTTAAACGCTTTTAATTTTTCCGGCATTCAAAAACGCATTATAAAGGACTGGGTGTAAAACACCCAGCCAGTTATTTGGGCTTTAACAAAACGTACCAAATTCAAGAAAATGAAACATGTGACGCCAGATTAACAAATTACATGAAAACCTATTTTTCTACGTTATTTTCACATAATTTTGATTTTTCTAATTTTTATACGCAGTTTAAGATCAATAAAAGTACGGTGTTTCATTTTTCAGAATAAATACCTTCGTTGGAACGAACACTAAAAGATTAATTTTATTTTTGAAGCCCCGTAACTCGGAAGTATTCAGGTTAAATTTTAAGTAAAAATGTATTTGAAAAAACTCGAAAAGTTATGAACTTTATAGTGAAATAAGTCATTTTTAAATTTTTTCCCAAAAAGGATTTTTTTAATTACTTCAAATTTAAAAAACTATTATGAAACCTTTTTCTCCTTAAACTAGATAGATTAAACATCATTAATTGATTTTCTTGTAAAAAAATTATCCGATACCGTCGACACAGCATAAACTTGAATACCCTTGGGTACTAAACACCCAGTGTGCCCTTCAAGGGTTAATTGAAATATTTCAGTATCACGGATTATATCACGTGATATTTCAATTTTTAACTGATTGGATAGATTTTTCTCCTGAAAATTTGTAAAATTTCCAATAAAAAATGCACTCTAATTACCTGCTTTCCAAGTTCAGCTGCCACCTTGAATATGCTAGATGAAAAAAAAAAAGAATGATTTCTAATCTAGGAGATGTGAAGGAAATCGAGTAAAAGAAAAAACATTATATTACGAAAAGACATTTTTTAATTTTCTATAGGAAATACAAAATACATGGGATGACTATCACTCCTATAATTAAAATTTGATTGAAATATAAAAATTAAAAATGAATTCTCTCAACTCAATTACAAAAAAAAGCTGCTCAACTCATAAATATCACATACGAGCGTCAAGACCCAAGTTTTTTCTTCTTCTATTAACATGAACAAATAATAGATTTACGCAAAAATCTCAGCCAGGGTTTGAGCTATTTACAATTACGGAAGTCATGAAATGCACTCTGAAATTATTATTTCCAGTTAAACAAGAGGATAACTGGCAGAGGAAGCGATACCACAATTATTATCCTTGTTTCTCGCCATTTTTATGTACCCTTTGTCTCCCCAAGTTTCGCCCCAACTGTTTTTCACAATCCAGTAATCTTGGGGATTCCCATCCTTATCTTCATCAGTGCCGTAACCGACAACCAAAACTCCGTGATCTAATTGGTCTGACGAGCACTCTTCGTCATAATACACTCCTGCCAATTTAAATTGATCATGTATTTCATAAAGTTATTTGAAAAATTCAAAATACAGGGTGAACACGATTTTTTAAATTTTCGTCTCCCGGATTTCTCCCGATAAATATTTGTCATTTCTCCCGGTTTATAAAAAAAAATTAACTCTCTTTGATCGATTAGATCAGAAAATACATTATTAATTTGGTAGTTAAATGGTACAAAGAACCTACAATTATAGAATACCTGAAAAAGCAATTTTTCATGAAATGCATACCAACATATTAACATTCTGCTTAACAAAATAACAAGATCTTACTGAATTAAATTCATTAATATTAAAAATATTGTTTCTAAGCTCCACGCTTGACGATTAATTAATTATTTATTCTAAAAAAAGTTTTTTGAAACCTCCAATTCTAACCACAAATATGATAAAAATACGATAAAAATTAATCAGATTAATATTATCGATTTTGGTACGAAAATTTATCTTTTCAATCATAAATTTCATATTTTTTTAGTTTCGGTGAAAATTCGTTTACTTTCTAATTAATTTTTTTTTCAATGAATATAATTGTTTTTAATTTATAATTGAAAATTGATTAACTCTTTCTTTTAATTCAACAATTTGTTAGAAAATTGAAGTATTAGGTCAACCAAAAAGGTGAATTCTGATTTTAAAAAATACAATAGTTGATATTTCAACCAAAAAATATTTTAATTACAAATTCAAAGCAGTTGAATTAAGTTTAAAAAAAAACGAATTTTCAATAAAACTGTTAATAAAATTCACATGACAAAAAAAATTAATTTTAATACTAAAAAGACGAATTTTCAATAAAATAGTTCAAATATTAATAAGAAAAAGATCTTTCAGTCAAGAAAGAAAAAACATTTCAACCAAACTGTTGAATTTTTAATTTAAGAATAAGAGTTTTCTTCGAAACAGTTATACCTCTTGATCGAAAATATATTATTAAATATTAAATTTTAATGCATATTTACTAATTTTTATCGAAAAATTAAATTACTTACCTAAAAAGCTGGAAAAATTTAAGGTTAGAATTGGACTGCTGTGAACTTTTTAAAAATAAATAATCAATTTAATGGCAAGTGTGGATCTTATAAACAATGTTTTTAATATGTCACTAACACAATACTGCAAATTCTAATTAAAAACAAATTAATTGAAAATTTCAGGAGTCTCAAAATCTAAAATTCTAAATATTTACTAAGAAAAGAAATAGAATAAATTAAAATTTTTTATTTTGATGAATTTAAAAAAAATCTAATCAAATTTTCAGCTTTTTAAAACAATTTCCCCTTTTCCATATTTTATTAAATAAATATTTTGAATATTATTCATCTGGATATATTTTTCGTTAAAAAATTTATTTTAACCAAGAAAAAAGTCTTTTGCTCTAAACAGTGAAATTTTCAATAAAAAAAAAAATTTTAACATTGCAGAATTTTTAAATCAAACAGATAAATTATCAATAAAAAATTCTTAAATTTTCTGCTACAAAAGATTTCAGTTGACTTTTCAAGATCAAAAACAGTTTAATTTTTCACCAAATAGTTGCATTTTTATCAAAAAAAAAAAGAATTAATTTCTCTTAAAACATCAATTTTGAGTAAAAAACGAAAAAAAAAGAAGTTGAAATTTCTTCTAGAAAAGATTTACATTCATTTTTTAACACCAAAATATAAAATTTAAACACAAAGTAAATCTTCTACGAAATAGTTCAATTTTCAATAAATCAGGACAATTTTCAACCACAAAGTACGATTTTTTAAACAAAATAGTTTAATTTTTAACCAGTTGCATGTTTATCTAATAAAGGTAAAGTTTCTTTTATAAAAGATGAATTTTTAATCCCAAAAATTTTGTTCCTCGAGAAACAATTTCGATTCTCTCTCTTCATCGTAAGAATATTAAATCTAAAGAAAAAACTAAATTTTCAAAAAGGCAGTGAAACTTTAAACCAAAATATTTTCGGTCAAGCAGATGAATTTTAAAATCAAAAAGACAAAATTTTAAATAGCAGTTGAATTTTCAAACAAACAACTGCATTTTCATTTATAAAAGATGAAATTTCTCCTAAAACATATGAATTAAAAAAAAAACTTCAAAATACAGTTAAATTTTCGTTCAAAGCCTAGCTTAAAAAATATCCATTTAAATTACTTATAACGGTTTTTTCACCGAAAATTATAATTCACCATCAGGAAAACGTTTTTGCGAATTTGAAAAAAATTACGTACATGAGAGGAGGACCCCCCCCCCCCCCCCCCCCCCCCCCCCCCCCACCCACTTACCTTCAGAGTAGAGCTGGAAAGTCTCGTGCGAGGCATCAATGGCTATTGACACGGGTCCCATGGTGGCAACGGCAGCCTTCAATTTTTTCTCATCTCCTTGTGGAATGTCAACAAAGCCCTTATCAGTGGCACCACTGTTGCGTGGATTGTATCTGGAAAAATGGGCAATTTAAATCCCCCAGTTGATGATATTATTATAGTTCGAGAGAAGATCAGCTTTCTGATAACACCTTCTTCGAAGTACAATTTTTCGTACTATTTTATATTCTGAAGACTTAAAATTCAGTGCATATTTAGGGGCTAAATAAGCACTACATTTTAATTATATAGTTGAATTTTTAACTAAAAAAAAAGATCAGTTTTCAACCTACAATGAAATAGACAAATTTGCAGTTGAAATAAAAATCCAAATTCAAACTTGGAATCTTTAACCACAATAGTTGAATTTTCAAGAAAAAAGATAAATTTTCAAACCAGAAGATACATTTTCTAACAAAAATACGATTTTTCAACAAAATGCTTTCATTGTCAACAAAATAGTTGAAATTTGAACGAAAAAAATACCAATTTTCAACCAAGTAGATGAATTAATTTTCAATCAAAGGTGATTAATTTTCTAACTAAAAATTTTTAAAAACTTTAACTGGAAGAGTTGAATTTTGTACCAAAAAAATGAATTTTCAAACAAGAACATTAATATAAAAAAAAGAAAGAAATTGAGGTTAAATTTTCCTTTAAAAAAATAATGTATGTATATACAATAAAATAATGTAATAATAAAGATGAATTTTTGAATGAAATAATAGAACATATAATTGGAATAATTATATTTTTCGTAAAAAAATCTAAAATAACAAAAAAAAGACATTTTTGAAATCATAGTTATATTTTTAAACAAAGTGATGAATTTTCAAATAAAATGATGAATCTTCAACTAGAATAACATTTTAAAGAATAAATATAATTTTTTTAGCAAAAATACGATTTTTCAACAAAATACTGGCATTTTTAACAAAAAAAGTTGAATTTTGAACTAAAAAAGACTAATTTCGTATAAAAAAAAAATTAAAAAAAATTTAACTAACACAGATAAATAGGCAATTATATTAAAATTATATTAAAAAAGGAATATTCAACCAGAGATAAATTTTTAAATAAAGTACTAGAATATTCAATTGGAATAGTTACATTTTCAGTAACAACAAATTTTAACAAGCAAAAAATATATGCTTAAAATCATAGTTATATTTTTAAACAAAGTCATGAATTTTCGACTAAAATGATGAATCTTTAACTAAAATAGTGGAATTTAAAAAAAAAATAAATAAATAAATAAAATGAATTTTCAAACAAGAAGATATATTTTCTAACAAAAAAAAAAGATTTTTTAACAAAATGCATTCATTTCTAACAAAATAGTTGAATTTTTAACTGAAAAAGACCAATTTTCGACCAAGCAGTTGAAATTTCAACCAAAAAATTTCAATTTTCAATCAAAAATGTAATATTTAAATTAGGAAAAGAAAAAATATATTTCAACAACAAAAAATAAATTTCTACAAACAAAAAAAGAAATTGAGGTTAAATTTTCCTTTAAAAAAATAATGTTCAACCAAAGAGATGAATTTTTGAATAAAATAATAGAATATTCAATTGGAAGTTACATTTTCAGCAAAAAAAAATGTTTACCAAAAAAAAAAAACATTTTTGAAATCATAATTATATTTTTAAACAAAGTGATGAATTTTCGACTCAAATGATGAATCTTCAACTAA
>NC_046663.1:18532067-18563823 GCF_010883055.1 Belonocnema kinseyi
TTGCCACAAAAAAAGATGAATTTGCAAAAAGAAGATTAATTTCTACAAAAAAAGAAATAAAGAAAAAGAAATTAAAGGTAAATTTTCCTTTAAAAAAATAATTTTCAACCAAAACGATAAATTTTTAAATAAAATAATAAAATCTTCAATCGGAAAATTCCAGATTTTCCCGTCTTACCTGCACTTATCGTCTTCAGCTTCATACGGATATGTTTTCTCAGTGTCTAGACCTTTGTTATCTTTAATATAATGGAATGCTTGATCCATGAGACCACCTTCGCAACCATTGTTTCCATACTTTCCCGAGCAATCCACCAAATTTTGCTCACTCAGGGAAACGAGGACTCCCGTCTTTCTGAAATGTTGCCCTTCCAAAGCTCCAGTCTACCGAAAAAATAAAATAAAAAGCTCCAGTCTAACGAAAAATAAAAATAAAAAGAGTACAGGCTGGCCGTTTTAATCGACAAAATAAATTCTCCGTTATTTCCCGGTTCGAAAAACATTTTTCACGGTACAAAACCATGAGAAAAATTAATTTTCAATTAAACAACAACGAAAAAAAATATTTGACCAAATAGTATATATTTTCAACGTGACTAAAGTTTGACAAAAAAAAAGTTGATTTTCTACCAAAAAAGACGAATTTTCGACAAAAAAAAACATAATTTTTTAACCAAAATAATGAGTTTTCAACGAAAAAAAAAATTGAATTTTTAACCAAAAATGGAGTAGATAAATTTTAATTGAGAATCAATTTTCAATGAAAACAAAAACGAATTTTCTACAAAACAGTTTGATTTTGTACCAATTTGTTGAATTTTTTAACCCAAAAAGCCTAATTCTCTATCAAGCAACTTAATTTTAAAAACAAGAACATGAAAAAACAGAAAAATTTATTTACAATTAATCATTTGACTTTTTTAACAAAATATTTAAATTTGTAGTTTTTAAAAACTTGTTTACAACAAAAAGAATTTTTAATTAAATTTCTTAACCAAAAAAAAAACCGAACATTGAACTAAAATTATGAATCTTCAACAAAAAAAAATTCGTTGAACTTTCTATTTATTTAAAGATTCAACTATTTTATTGAAAATTAAAGTCTTTTGTTAAAAAGTAATCGTTTTTGAACTAAAAATTATATTTTTTGGCAGAAAATTCTTTTTTTTTTAAATTAAAAATTCATGTTTTTTGGTTGAACATTCATCTTTTTTTATTGAAAATTAATTCTTTTTATTTGAAAAGTCTATTATTATATTTTTTTAAAATAAATAATCTCTTTTACTTCAAAAACATACTTTTTGTAAAAATTCAACGATTTTTTTGAAAAAGTCATCGTTTTTGGCCAAAAATTTATACTTTTGTAGAAAATTTATCCTTTGGTTGAAAATTTTTTTTTAGTTGTTGAAAATTCGCCTTTTATATTTCATTTTTGGTGACTCGTTCAAAATTCTAAAAATTGTTTGAAAGTCTAAGTATTTTATTGCAAATTGAACTAGTTTCTTAAAAAAATTTACATTCTTTTAAATTAACCTCTTGCTTCAAAAAATCTATTTCGATTGCAAGTTAGTTCTTTTCATCAAAAACAAAAAAAGTATTACTTTTTTTTCAGAATTAATCTGAATTCAACTATTTTGTTAAAAAGTCATATTTTTTTGTCGAAAATTTATACTTTTTGAATTGAAAATTCTCTTTTACTTTAAAAATCGTTTTTTTGGGCGGAAATTTCAACTATTTCCTAAAAAAAAATCGCCTTTTAGTTAAAAATTCATCTCTTGGTTGAATATTCAACTGGATTGAATTTAGAGGAATTGAAGATCAAAAAGAAGGAGAAAAATTAAATTTCAATTAAACAACAACGAAAAAAATGATTTGACCAAATAGTATATATTTTCAACATGACTAGATTTTGACCAAAAAAAAAGTTGATTTTCTACCAAAAAAAGACGAATTTTCGACAAAAAAAAACATAATTTTTTAACCAGAATAATGAGTTTTCAACGAAAAAAAAATTGAATTTTTAACCAAAAATGGAGTAGATAAATTTTAATTGAGAATCAATTTTCAATGAAAACAAAAACGAATTTTCTACAAAACAGTTTAATTTTATACCAATTTTTTGAATTTTTAAGCCAAAAAACCTAATTCTCTATCAAATAACTTAATTTTAAAAACAAGAACATGAAATAACAACAGAAAAATTTATTTACAATTAATCATTTGACTTTTTTTAACAAAATATTTAAATTTGTAGTTTTTAAAAACTTGTTCACAACAAAAAGAATCTTTAATTTAATTTCTTAACCAAAAAAAAAACCAAACTTTAAACTAAAATTATGAATCTTCAACGAAAAAAAAAGTAATTTAAAAAAAATTTGTTGAACTTTCTATTTATTTAAAGATATAATTATGTGATTGAAAATTAAAGTCTTGTTAAAAAGTAATCGTTTTTGGACGCAAAATTATATTGTTTGGCAGAAAATTCTTTTTATTTGAAAAGCCTATTATTATTATTTTTTTAAATAAATAATCTCTTTTACTTTAAAAACATACTTTTTGTAAAAATTCCAACGATTTTTTTGAAAAAGTTTATCGTTTTTGGTCAAAAATGTATACCTTTGTATAAAATTCATATTTTTTTGTTAAAAATTTATTTTTTGGTAGAAAAATCTTTTTTTTTTTAGTTGTTGAAAATTCACCTTTTATATTTGATTTTTGGTGATACGTTCAAAATTCTACAAATTCTTTGAAAGTATAATTTTATTCACCTTCTTTTAAATTAACCTCTTGCTTCAAAAAATCTATTTCGATTGCAAGTTAGTTCTTTTCATCAAAAACAAAAAAAGTATTACATTTTTTTTCAGAATTAATCTGAATTCAACTATTTTGTTAAAAAGTCATATTTTTTTGTCGAAAATTTATACTTTTTGAATTGAAAATTCTCTTTTACTTTAAAAATCGTTTTTTTGGGCGGAAATTTCAACTATTTGCCAAAAAAAATCGCCTTTTGGTTAAAAATTCAACTGTTTTGTTAAGAAGTCCTCTTCTTCGGTTCAAAATTGATCCTTTTTGATTGAAATCTAATTATTTTTATTTGAAAAATAATTATATTTTTATTTTATAATTAATCTAAATTCAACTATTTCCTTAAAAAGTAATCTTTTTTATAAAAATTTCAATTCCCATTCCTAAGAATTCAAATGGATTGGGAAAAATGTTTTTAAAAATATTTAAAAATTCCATTGATTTCGATAAAACTGGATTAAATTTAGAGGAATTGAAGATCAAAAAGAATTCAATTAAATTTATAAAAATCCAAGGGAATTCTAAAGAATTAAAGGTCAATTTCAAGAAAAATTTCAAATCTTTGAAACCCCACTAATTTATAATACAAAAAGTGACTAATGATTACAGAAAATTTTTTTTAAAAATTCAAATAAATTGGAACAATTTTTAGAATCGAAAAAAATTTGATGACAATAAATTTTTAGTGAATTTAAAGAAATTTAAAAGATATGAAAAGAATATTAGATGAAATTTATAAAAAATCAACCTGAATTAAAAATTTCGATTCTGAACATTTTGCCATTTAAAGTAATAAAAAATAAACAAATTAAAGCATTTAAAGTGGAACTCTTAAATTTATAAACTTTTAAACTTAAGGTTTAAAAGTGTTTTGAATTCAACATTTTTTAATTTAAATACTCACACTAACACTTTTCAATTAAACAATTTTAGATGAAATGCGGATAAATGGCAATATTTAGCATTTAAAATTTTTATAAATTTCAAACATTCAGATTAAGTTCCAAACATGTAAATTCACGTTAAAATTTTCAATACTCTAAATTAAAGAATCAATTAATGAACTTTAAATATTTTTTAAATTATATTATTTTAAGACTGTTTAAGTCAGAAACATTAAAATTTAGAAATTAAAAATTTTTTAATTTTGTAACAGAAAATTTAAAAAAAAATTTTAATTAAATTCGACTAATTTCAAAATATATTTAGAAGCTCTGAAAAAAATGCTAACATACGGAAGAAAACGAATTGTTAACAAAATAGTTGAATTTTCATCTAAACAATTAAATTTTTAAGCAAGAGTTAATTTTTTAATCCAAAAATCTTTGAAAATCTTCTGAATAAATTTGAAATCGTTTGAAATCTAAAATATTTTAAAATCTTTGAAGTCTGGTGTAATGTACGCTTTTTGAAACATTTGAATTTGAAATCTTTATGGAATTTTTTGGAAATCTTTGAAACCTTTGTAAAATATTTTTAAATGTTGGCAAAATCTTTAAAATCTTTGTAAAATGTTTTGAAATTGTTGTGAAAGTTTTTACATTTATTTAAAATCATTAAAAAATTATAAATATTTGTAAAAGCTTTTGAAATTTGCTAAAAAAGTTTTTTTAAATAATTGCAAATCTTTGAAATATTTGTGAATTTTGTTGTATTAATTTGAAATCTTTATAAAATCTTTGAAATATTTTTAAAATAGTTATTAAATCTTTGTGAAAGTTTTTCCAGGTATATGTTGTCGCAAATTTTTAGTTTCTAGTAATTCAATTAGAATTACAAGATATTCTTAAATATTTTAGAACGACAGGTTAAATAAATAATGAAATAATTCTAAAAACATAAATAATAATTTCTTGAATTTGCCTCGAAAGTACATGAATTTGAATATAAATTCAAACACTTTTCTATTGTATCTACTTATACTTAAAATGTAGTGCATATTTACGGATTTTCAAACAAATAGATGAATTTTTAGCCCCATAGTCTAATTTTCCACAGAAATGATTAATTTCCTGCCAAAATTTGATTTAAAAAAAAAATACAATAACTCTGAATCAAATAGTTGAATTTTCAACAGAAAATAAACAATTTTCAAATAAATAGACGAATTTTGAACTAAAAAAAAAACAGTTTTCAATAAAAAATAAAATAATTAAATTTTCAGTTGGAAAAATTATTTTTCCAATAAAAAGCCGTCAAGCGTTAGTCTACTAGCAGCAGCTGCTGAAAGTAGAGTTTAAAGAAATCGTGGGGTATAGAACACCCAGTGTGCACTTAACGAGTAAAAAGTAATTTTTGAGCAATTTTTTTTTATTTTTGTTTACTTTCTAACGTCAGTATATCATATGAAGTACAATATATTTTTTTTATTATTTCATGCTGTTTTTTCTTTTAGATGGCTTATAACTTACGGCAGCGCGTCATGCGAGAGCCGACTGTGGATGTGTTGAATAAAGTATAATTGTTAAAATATATTATATATTTTAGAATCATTAAAATTGCGTAAGTTATTAATTTTTAAGCAAAAAATCCCATTTTTTCACTTTATGCAATAATTTTTTTAACAAACTTAAAATAAATAAATGGCTATAAAACCAACTCTACCTTATAAAAGATACCTTAAACTATATCGGATAATTTTATTCTGACAAAATATTCAATAGGGGTTAAACAACACATGATTAAATACGCTGGGGTGTAAAACACCCACGATGTACTTTACCGTGATTTTTACCATGTATCAAGGTTGCTAGACATCCTAAATTTAAAAAAAAAAGAAAATGCAAAAAAAAAAAGAAATTTTGTGTAACTTACGGTGGAAAATGCCCAGCAGGAACCGCAGTGACCTTGATCTTTGACTGGAGTCACAAGACCTTCTTTTCGCCAATCGACACTTTCTGGCAAAACAACATTGGCTGGTTCGATGAAAGTGGCACCAACAAGCTTCTCAACAGCTCCCAAATTTCTCTTTGTGGTTTTGTTGAAACCGTTGAAAGTGTGAACGAATTCGTGATGAAGCTATCATTAAATTCAAGGGTCAATTATATTTTTTCCCCAACATATTTTACCCTGAATGGAAGTAATTCTAGATTCTTTACCATATCACTGTATTTGTTGATCTTCAACTTGTAGGAAACTAAACCGAGTTCGTATTTGGCATTGTGTTTCGCGACCTTGTGTCGGTTCTCCATAAAGATTTTCATACGGAACTTTTCTTCCGTGTCGCTTTCATAGGTTTTTTTGTGTTCTACCTGCAATTTTACAATTTATAACAAAAAAAGAACTAATCCAGGATGGCCGCGAAACTTTATTTTCCAAATCTCCCGTCTTTTCCCTCATTTTTTTCCTGACCATTGAATATATAAAGAACAAAAAATTAATTTTGACTAAAAAAGATAAATTGTTAACCAAACCTTGAATAATTCAATTGCAAATTATAAAAATTAATGTTCTACCAAATTGAAGAATTTTCAAGTAAAACTATGGGCATACTCAACTGGAATAGTTACATTTTCCTTTTAAAAAATTACTTTTACAAAACAAAATTTTGAACCAGAAGAAATAAATTTTCAACAAAACAATTTTTTTTTAAATATGTTCATTTTTTACCCAAAGTAATGAATTGCCAAATAAAATCATGAATCATCAACTTTAATAGTTAATTTTTCAAAGAAAAAAATTAATTTTTCCTGGAAAAGATAAGTTTTAAACCAAAACTTGAATAAATTACAAGTTAAAAAAATTAATGTTCAACAAAACTCAAGAATTTTCAACTAAAACTATGGAATATTAAATCGGAATAAGTTGAACTTTCTGTTTAAAAAATTACTTCCACAAAAACAAAATAAATTTCCACATAACAAAACTAATTTTGAGCAAAAACATTTTTTTAACTAGTTACATTTACAAACAAAGTGATAAATTTTCAACAAAAATTATCAATTTTTAACTGGAATAGTTGGATTTTAAACTAGAATGATAAAATTTCAAAAAAATAATAAATATTAAACTAATACTCAAATTTTTAAACAAGAAGATTAACTTTCAAAAAAAAAAGATAACAGAATACGTAAATTTTCAACGAAATAGTTAAAGTTTTTATTAGAAGGCCCAAATTTTTTCCAAAGTAATTTTATTTCGAGATTCATTACTTTGGTTGAAAATTCAACTATTTTATTTTTAAATCCGTTTTTTTTTTTGGGTTGAAAATTAATTTTTTCTAGTTCAAAATTCAAAAATTTGGAGAAAAATGGACTTTTTTAAATTGAAACTTCAACTATTTCGTTGAAAATTCACGTATTCTCTTATCTTTTTCTTTGAAAGTTAATCTTCTTGTTTAAAAATTCTTCTTTTCGGTTAAAAATTGCAGTATGACAGTTTAATATTTATCAATTTTCTTGAACAGTCATCTTTCTGGTTTAAAATCCAATAATTATTCCAGTTGAATATTTACATTTTTAGTTGAAAATTTATGACTTAGAAAATGTACTTTTTTTAAATTAAGTTTTTTGTAGTTTTAAGTTTAAAAAAAATGAATGTTTAACCAAACAGATGAATTTTTAATTACAACTATGGCATTTTCAAATGAAATTATTAAATTTTTCATTTGAAAAAATTAATATTTAATTGGAATGAATTTAAATGGAATAGTTTGAATTTTATACAAGAAAAAAGAATTTTGAAATCAAATGATGAATCTTTGACTAGAATTATTGAATTTTTTTGCCAAATAGATTAATTTTCAACCAAGGAGATTAAGTTCTACCAAGAAATATTAATTTTATCTGAAAAAGATAATTTGCAACCAAAAATTAAATAATTAAATTTTCAGTCAAAAAATGAATGTTCAATCGGAGACGAATTTTAATATAAAATTATAGAATATTCAACTGAAAAAATAGTTACATTTTAAGTTAAAAAAAAAAATAATTTTCAACCAAAAAAAGAAATAAATTTTCAACAAAATAGTTAAATTTTCGGCAAAAAATTTCTTTAAAAAAAAGTTTTTATGCAATTAGCTCATATTTCTACTAAAGACATGAATTTTTTAATAAAATTATGAACCTTCAACCAAAAAAATTAATTTTCAACAAAAGAGTTTAACTTTAAACCGAACATTTTTATTTCCAAACTAAAATATGAATTTTTAACAAAAATGATAAATACTAAACTGCAAAACTGGAATTTTTACGCGAAAAGAAGAATTTTTTAAGAACAAGAATTTTTATCCAAATTATTGAATTTTAAACAAAGAATTGGAAAAAAAGATTTAAAATTCCATCTATTTCAATCAAATTAATGTTAAAAAGAATTAAGAAAAATGAAAAGAATTTAATTAAAGTGAACTTAAAAACAGCTAAAAAATATTTTTTCAAATTATTGAATTTAGTAAATTTAAAATGAATTTAGAAAAACCTACGGAAATTCGGAATAATTTAAAAGGCCTTGGAATCTTTTAAAACAGCCGAATATATTTCAAAATTTTTGAATCCCAATTAAATTAATGAAATAAATTTAAAATTCCTTTGAAATCCTTAGCAATCTGCTAAAGCGTTTGAAAATAATTTGGAATTTTTTTTAAATATCCTAAAATATTTTAAATCCTTTGAATCTTTTAAAACACGCTCGCAAATTTCACAGCTTTTTAAAATTCTTTAGAATTTTCAAAAATACCTTAAAATACTTTGAAATCGCTTCAAATCTTTTTAAAGACCTTGAAAGTTATTTTCAATATTTAAAAATAACTTAAAATCTTGAATAATCCGTTGGAATTACTACAAATTATTAAATAAAAAAATTTATTTAATAATTTTTGAAAATACCCTACAATCTTTCAATATGCCCTAAAATATTAAAAATCTTTTTAAATTACTTAGATTTTTTCAAATTTTAAATAATTTAGGATATCTATAAACTATTTAAATTATCTTAACCCTCACAGTCTAGACTGGGTGTTTAAGACCCGGGAAATATTTTCGGCCCGTTATATAGTTATTCAGTTTGGTTGAGAGGGTTAAAATCTTGCTAAATTTTATGTGATTTGTTAAAGTTTTTGCAAATACCTTTAATTTCATTTTAAATGCCCTAGAATCTTTAAAACCATTTCCTTTAAAATTATTTGAAAAGTTTCATATCTCCTGAAAGAGCTTTTGAAAAGCAAAAATATTTAAATATATTAAAATTTTTAATTATTTAAATATTTAAAAAGAATTCAACAAAATTCAAAGCCATGGGGGTTTATTTTTTGAAATATAAGTGACTAATAATATTCCCTAATTTCCAGGTATTCCCCAATTAATTAAACAATTGATGGGCTTTAAAAAATTAGATTTTATCCATCTAAATAAAACATCAATTAAAAATATGATCAGCTGTCGCAATGATTTTTCTGCGACGCAATGCTGATCTTCAACTACATCATTAGAGAATAAAAACATTCTTAATAATCAGCATCAGTCCAATTAATCACAACAACAAAAATTAATCACAACTTGGCCTACTTACTTACTTAATCATAAAAAGATAAGAATAATATAAAACGATATAAAATTACAGTCGGAAGAGTTAATCATAGTCCAAGATTATAAATTGCAAAAACATGATTTTCCGTAAAATTGGAAATATGTATCAATTTTTGACTGTACCTTATATGTAGCCCATTCTTCCAAAACCAGGTCGAAAAAAGAAACGGCCTGGGCCGCAACGACCACAGTCGCCAATAAAAGTAAAATCTTCATATTTGTCTGAAAAAATAGAAACAAATTATCTCGAATTTTGTATTCAAATTTTAAGCATCTAATAAGATAAAACTCTTTTTTTTACTGTAAAAAAATTCCTTGTTCAGATAAAAATTCTAAAAGTGGCAATATCGCTATTTTGATTTCTGTTAGTTGTTTATTAAAAATAATAAGCCACTATACTGGAAAATCCCACTTGTAAATAGTGTTTTTCTGAGAAAAAAAACCACCGCTGATTTATTAATTATTCGAAACAATCGCAAAACTTCATTTTCGAAATTTCCTGACTTTTTCCATGACTAATTTTTCAATTCCACTTTCGATTAATATTTAAATAACAAAATTTAAAACTTGCGACATTCTTAAGATAATCATACTCCATAAATAGAATGAAACAAATTAAAATGTAAACTACTGAAGTCCGAAAAATGACTAATGTCGATTAATTAATGACGTGACTAATGTTCTTTTGAAATAAAAATAACTCAAAAGAATTCGATTCATAAGTATTCAAAATAATTCTCAAATAACTGGATTTAAAAAAATTCCATTTATATCATTTATATCATGTAAATTAAAAGCAATTCAAAAATATGAAGAAAAAAAAAATTTAATTCAAGAGAATTTATAAGTATTTCATGCAATGCCCATTAATTCAAGGCGATTTTAACAAGAGTTTAGAATGTTTTAACAAAAACTAAAAAAAAAAAAAAATATTCAAAAAATCCATTCAATTGAGCAAAATTCAGTTAATTTAAATAATTCAGGATAAATTAATAAAAATTCAACAAACTATTCAAAAATATGAAGGAAAAAAAACAATCATATAATTAAATCTGAAATTAGTTTTTAAAAATGTAAGGGAATTCAAAAGAATTTGATAAAATGCCCGTGAATTCTAGGTGATTTTAAAGAGTTTTGAATGATTTAACAAAAAATAAAATATCCATTGAATTAAGTATAATTCCGAGAATCTAGTACAATTCAAGTGAATTAAAATAAAAAAGAATTAAAGATAAATTAATTTTAAAAATCAGCAAACTCAAGTGAATTCAAAATCATTTAAAAATATAAAAAAAATAATTCGATTCAATAAGTTTGAAATTAATTTTTATAAATTTAAGTGAATTCAAAAAAATTTTATTAAATGCCTATGGATTCAAGACGAATGATTAACAAAAATTAATTAAAATTCAGCGTGAAATCCAAAAAGTATTTACTAATTTCTTCAAATTTTTGAAACCCTATGAAATCTTCCACTTCTTATGAATAAATTCTTTAAACTCCATTAGATATGATAAAATCTCATGAAATATTAGGATATATTTCCTACAGACCTGGAATATTTATTAAATTTCCAAAAATTCTCTACAAACGCATGCAATGTTTTTAAAATGCCTCAAACTTTTGTAAATCTCTTGAAAATTTCTTGGCATTTTTAAAAAACTTAAACTATTTAAAAACCCTTAAAAATAAGTTGTAATGATTAAAATTTATTTAAAAAGTTCCTTGAAAACTTTTAAAATTCTCTAGAATATTGCAAACAGTTTGGAAATCTTTAGAAATTACTTACACTTTTTAAAGCTCTTTAAAATTCCTTGGATTTTTGTTAAAAGTCATAAAATATTTCGAATTCTTTGGTATTTGTTGAAATTCATTTAAACATTTTAAAGCTCTTAAAAATTCCTTGAATGAAAAAAAATATTAAAAACAAAAGATTCAAGATCTTTTAAAATCCCTTCTAATTTTTAAAATATACTAAAATACGTAAAATCCTTTGAAAGTATATGCAAACTTCTTAAAGCTCTGAAAAATTCCTTGGAATTTTTTAAATGCCTATGAGAAATCTCTCCATTTTTATGAGTAAACTTTTTAAAATTCATTAAAAACTTATAAAATCTCGTAAAGTTCTATAATATTTGATATTTCCTGAAATCCTGGAAAATTTATTAAAATACGGTCAGAGCTTTTAAAATCCCTTTATTTGATAAAAATAATCGGAAAGCTAATCTTTGAAAATTCTTTGGAATATTTCTAAATACTCTTAAAATATTTTAAATTATCAAGATCTTCAAAAACTTCCTTGGAATTTTGTTTAAATACCGTAAAATATTTTGAATCCTAGGAAATCTCTTAAAATTCTTTTAAAGCTCTTGAATTTTGAATTTGAATCTTGAATTTTAAAGCTCCTTTGAACTGTAAAAAAAACTCTAAAATCTTTTAAATCATTTGGAATACCTTCAAATGATTATTGAAATACATTAAAATTTCCTTGAGATCTTGGCAAAATCTCTTTAAATTCTTTTAAAGCTCTTGAAAATTCCTTTAAATAGTAAAAAAAAATGTTGACAATTTTTGAAATCCCTTCAAATCATCTAAAAACTCCTTAAAATCTTTTTTAAAATATCCTAAAATATTTATATCTTTTTAAATCCCTTGAAACTTTTTAAGCACTTAAAAATTCTCTGGAATTTTTTTTTTTTAAATACCCTAAGATTTTTCAAAGCTGGTTAAAAATTTAACTTTTGTTAAGAATTCGTTTTTTTTTGGTTGAAAATTAATTTTTTAATAGAAAGTTTAACTGCTTGGTTGAAAGTTAAACTACTTTGTTAAAACATAATTTTATTAATTGAAGATCTATCTCTTGGGTGGAAAATTGAATATTTTTTAAGTCCTTTTTTTGGATGAAAATTAATTTCTTTTAGCTAAAAGTTGAATTGCATGGTTAAAAGAACTACTTTGTTACAAATTTAATACTTTTATTGGAAATTTCTTTTATTTTTTGGTTAAAAGTTAAAATTTTTACATACAAATTAATAGAAATTTAATTATAGAAATCAATAGAAATTTGAACTCTTTTGTTAAAAAAATAAATGTATCAGTTAAATATTCGTCTCTTTGGTTGAATATTTGAATCTTTTGTTGAAAACAAGTTTTCTGTTCTTAAAAATTAATTTTTCGTACAATTTAAGATGTTTTGGTTGATTCAACTATTTTGTTAAAATGTCGTATTTTTTGGTAGAATTCACCTGTTTTTGATTAAAATAAAATCTTATTTAGTTTGATTATCAACTATTAATTTAAACTGTTTTTTATTTAAAACGATTTTTTTTGCTGAAATAGCAACTAATACCCTTTTTTGGATAAAAATTCATCTTATTTATTGAAAATACAACTACTTGGTTCAAATTTAAACCCTTTTGTTCAACATTTATTCTTTCTAATCATTTTTTAAACAGTAGGCTTTATTGTAATACATATAGTGAAAGACGGAAACGGAAATCACTTCCTCAGAATCTAAAATATCAATAATAATTGTTTATGAGGTACTTTCAGCTGTTTAAACATTTTCATGACATTCCAGAATTCGAAACGTGAGTCAAGATACATTTGCTGAACTACTCGTGTCAATCTTATCGTATTCAATTATGATAATATGTAAAAACAACGCAGTTCACATTTATCTATATTATTAAATTACGGACGAAGTGAATCACAATATTAATGGTATAATTTATCGAATGAAGCCGTTTTCAGCAATTACGTCACTCTGCCAGGGGGTGGTAACATGGGGGGGGGGGGGCAGAATGGAAAATATAAAAATGCATCACAATTCTATGAAATGATTGAAATCATTCTTTCAAAAATCTGACCCTTTTCTCGTTTTTTCGACAACTGAATGAATTATTAAATTCGATACGAAAACTATTTTTCGATGAAAGTTAATTTTTTTTAGAAGCATTATTATTTTTTGTTTGAGAATTCATCTTTTTTATCAAATATTTCGGTAAAAAATAAATTATTTTACTAAACATTTATTTTATTGTGTTGAGATTCAACTACTCAGTTGAAAATTTGTTTTAGTTGAAAATCTATTTTTAAACTGAAAATTTCACTAATCCATTATTGGTTGAAAATTGATCGTTTGTACTTGAAAAACAATTTCGTTGAAAATTAATGTACTCTGCCAAAATTCTTTTGCTTTTTGTCGCAAATTAGTTTTTTTTTTAACTGAAAATTTAACTACTTGTTTAAAAGTTGAACTTCTTTGTTAATAATTAATATTTTTTATTGAAAATACAACTACTTGGTCGAAAGCTAAAATTTGTTTATAAAAAATTCATTCGATTTGTTAAACATGTATTCTTTTTTATTAAATATTCCGTTTATATAACTTTGTTAAAAATTCAACTTTTTTTTAAATTTGGGATTTTTAGTTGGATTTTTTTTTTAATTGGAAATTTAACTATTTAATTACTGATTGAAAATTCGTGTTCTGTTTTAGTTCACAATGCAAGTGTCTTTTTTTAAATCTATTTTTATTAAAAATGGAACTATTTAACTGAAAATCCATCGCCTTTTGGTACAAAATTGTATTACTCGGTTAAAAATGTAATTGTTTTGTTAAAAAGTTAACAATTTTGGTAAAAAGTTATTATTTTTGGTTGAATATTCAAGTGCTTTGTAGAAAATACGTCTTTTTTATAATAAATTAAACTGTTTTATTGAACATGAATTTATTTTTTAACACAGAAATATGATTAAATAAGTGGTTTTTCAAAAAAAAAAGAAATGAAACTTATGAAGAGATTAATTTTGATACGAAAAGGCCACATATTGAACCAAAATTAAAAAAAAAATCCAGTAAATTGTTAAATTTTAATTCTAAAAGGATACATTTTCAACAAAAAAGTTACTTTTTAACCAAATAGTTGGACTTTCTACAAAATATGTTAAATTGTTCATACTTAAAATATTAATTTTTAACAAAAAAGCTTCATTTCCAACCAAATTATCGAATTTTCAACCATTTTTAAATGAAAACGACGAATTTTCAATACAATAAATATATATATTTTTTAAAAATTAATTTTCAACCAAATAGTTGAATTTTCTACCAAAATATTTAAATTTATACTAAAATAAAAAGAATTTGAAACAAAGTAGTTAAATTTTCAACCAGAAAAGACGAATTTTCAACAAAAAAAAGCTGAATTTTCAACCAAAACAGAACATTTCTTTTAAACAGTTGGATTTTCAAAAAAATAAATGTGACTGATGAAAAGAGATAAATTCTGTAACGAAAAAGCTGAATTTTGAATTAAGAATGAAAAAAATGTCCACTAAATTTGTGAATATTTTGACTAAATACATAAATTTAAAAAATTCAAATATTAATTTATAACAAAAAGGTTATTTCCAATCAAATAGTCAAATTTTCTAACATTTTCAACCCAAAACGAAGAATTTTCAATAAAAGAAATAATTTTAGAGTTCATTTTCAACCAAACAGTTGAATTTTCTACCAAAATGTTTGATTTTCTACTAAACAAAAAAGAAGAAAAAAGAATTTGGAACAAATTAATATTTTTCAACCAAATTAATTAATTTTCATATCAAAAATATTAATTAAAAAAAAAGGTTTTTTCAACAACAAAAAAATAGCTGAACTTTATACTAGAATAAAAAGAATTTGAAACAAAGCAGTTAAATTTTCAACCAGAAAATACGAATTTTCAAAAAAAGCTGAACCCTTTACAAAAATTCTTTACCAAAATAGATGAATTTTTAAAACAAAAAAAAAATTTTTTTTGATAAAAAAATTGAATTTTTAAACCGAATATACAAATTTCCAAAAACAAAAAACCGAATTTTCAACAAAACCTGGATCCTGAAAAAAAAACTGATCAATTTGTTTCGAAAATAGTTGAATTTTCAAACAAAAGAAATGAGACTTTTTATGAAAAAACATAAATTTTGAAACGAAAAAGCCGACTGTTGAACCAAGAATTTAAAAAAAATCCACTAAATCGTTGTATTTTCTAGCAAAAAACAAAAAGAATTTTCTACAAAACAGTTGTATTTTCAAACTGGAAACTTCTACCGAAATAGATGAATTATCAACGAAAAATATAATAGTTAATATTATTTCAACCAAAAAATATTTTAATTTTATATCAATCACAGTTGAATTTAACAAAAAAGGCGAATTTCTAACAAAATAACTAAATCCTCAACCAAATTTCTTAAAAGTAGAAAAGTTCGATAAATAATAGGAATTATTGTAATATAAAAAATCGATACGTTCAATATGAATAAAGCCAAATTTTTCAGCGCGAGTAGGTCAGTAGGTTATACACTGCCATAAAATCTTGTGCAAAAAAAAAAGTCTACAATAAAGAAAATGCAGGACAAAGAGAAAAAGCCACTAATCTAGAGGCGAATAATTTACTTTCAAATGAGATACATGATGAAGGTTATATCAATTAATTTGCAAAAAAAAATTATTTGAATTTTACCACCTGAAAGTGTATTTTAACCTTAGAATCCGTGTGCTACTTTCACCCTGCGAAATACGATGCTCCAAAGAGAATTTAAAAATCATAATATAATAATTGCTTGGTTTCCCTAAAGTTTTATTTACATTTTTTCATCTCGCGAAAAATACGAAACAAAATTGATCTAAAGCTAACTCACTGATAAAAATCACGAACGCTTTTATTAACATTGTCCTTTTGTCAACTGAATGGATATCACTAGGATTACTATCTATTAGACTAAATTATGTCCATTCTGATGATGAATGATGAAAGTGACCGTGAGAACAAAGCAAGTGCGTTGTTAGGTATCAAAAGGAATAAAATTGCGTCATCTAAATCAAACTAGTTTAGCGAGGAATATTTTTCAAACCTAAATTTCGTAATTGAAAGAATCGAGAAATAAAGTTTATTTGCGAGAACCTAGAATAAAATAAAAAAAATGTTGGAAGGGTCAAGTAGTGAAATCTTTAACTGCGTCACGTCAAATTCGGAATCAGAACAATGATTTGTATCTCGAGTCAAAGATATATTTTTCTTTATATAAATATAAAACTCACCTATTTACCGATGAAAAAAGAAGGAATGTTTATCACTAAGCACTAGAAAAATTTAATAAATTTAATAAAAAGCTACGATCGAAACGACCCACTCTCTGAAGCAGTACACGAACACACTGAATACGAGAGCAACGACGCACGCTTTGTTATAGACTGAACTGACACTTCCCCCTCCCTTCATCTCCCCTTCTGCGCGACTCGCATCGTTCGTCATTCGTCGAAAATAAAAAGTCTACTCTGATTGGATAAGAAGGCCCCCGTTCGGTCCGTTCTTTGTCACGTGTATGCGTATCCCAGATGCGCATGACTCAGTTGTGACTCAATGGTCATGTGCTTTTGATATGATTTGACGGTTTCCAATTCGAGCGTATTATGGAGATAAACAAACATTGCAGATTGGGACAATAACAAAGAAAGTGAAGATGTTTTATTTCAGCAATTTTTATTATTCTTAATGATTTTTAAAAAATTTTTTTATAAAGAATATAATATTTGAATTATATTTTTTAGAATGAAGGAAAACTCATTATTATTTAAACAAAATGTGCTGAAAGAAAATGTATCGATTTCCCTTAAGAATGGGAACAAATAAAAAATATAATAAAAAAGGATCAATTAAAGTACAAACAAATGTAATAAAATATAAATTAAAAAAAATAAAATTACTTTTCAATCAAACCTGTAAAATTTCACTGATACATAATTAGTTAAGTTTTAACACGTGTTTGTTAAAGCTCAAAGAGCTTTAACAAAAGAGAATTAACAATCACCAAGTTACAATTGTCGATGCTTTCACCTTTAATTTTAACAGCCTTGCAAACAAATGTGAGTGAAGTACAAAAGCGATTCTGAGTTAAAAATTATTTTTTTTACTGAAAATTTAAATATGTATTCCATTTTTTTAAACTTGGTCGTTTTTATTTGATAACTGAACTACTTAAAAACTGATCATTTTTAGTTAAAAATTTAACTATTTGTTTGAAAATCAATGCATATAGTCGAAAATTCTTATTTTTTGGTAGAATATTAATCTTTTTGGTGAAATTTTTTTGTTTATTTGTAAATTTATTATGGTTACAAATTTATTTTTTAACTGCCAATTTAACTATCCCACCCTTGTTAGAAAAATAATTTTTTTCAGTTTAAAATCCAACTATTTGGTTGAAATTGTGTGTATTTTGTTCAAAGTCCATCTTTTTGATATAAAATTAATTTTCTTATTTGAAAATTGAATTATTTTATTGAAATGTAACACCAAAAATATAATCGGTTGAAAATAGAATTTATTTATTAAAAATTCATTTTATTGGTTCAAGATTTTGTTGTTAGAAATTATTATTTTTTTACTGAAAATTTTATTATTCTATTTTTAGATCAAAATTAATCATTTTTAGTTGAAACTTGAACTATTTCGTTAAAATTTAATGTCATTTGATTAAAATTCATCTTGTTTTTTTAGAAAATTAATTTTCTTGGCTGAAAATTCAACTATTTGATAGAAAGTTGAACTTCTTCGTTAAAAATTCATATTCTTGGTTGAAAATTTAACTATTCTGTCGAAAATTTTATTTTTTTATTAAATTTTTTGTTTGAACTGAAAATTTATTTCATATTTGGTTGAAAATATATCGTTTTTACCTGAATAGTTTAAATTGAGTTTTTTTAATAAATTTTTTTTTACTGAAAATGTAACTTCTTTTTTTGGCTGAAAATTCATCTTTTTAACGGAAAATTAATTTTATGAGTTTCAAATTAAACTATTTGTTTAAACTTCCCTGTTAAAAATTAATTTTATTGATTACAGATTTAACAATTTTGTTGAAAACTCGTTTTTATAGTTAAAAATGAATTTCTTTTTAAATGAAAATTTAACTATTATATTTTTGAACGAAAAACTATCGTTTTTAGTTGAAAATTAGACTTTTCGGTGGGTTTCCTTGACAACGGGAACCACATAAAATTGAATAAGAAAAATATTTAAAAAATAGAATAAAATTTCAAATCGCAAATAATACAATAATACATAATATATAATAAAAAAGAATAAAATATAATACAATCAAAAAGACGAATTTTCTACAAAACATTTGAATTTTCAACCTGAAAACATCAATCAAAAACAAAGAATTTACTTTTTAATCAAGTAGTTCAATTATCAACTAAAAGCGATCAAGTTTAAAAAAAATGGAATAGTTTAATTTTCACTAAAAAATTAATTTTTAACCAGAAAAAAAGATATAATTATGAACAAAATAGATATATTTTCAACCAAAAAGCTCAATCTTCAACCAAAAATTCTGCCGGCCGGGCAGGTGGGCACATTCTCATCACACACTGTGCGCGCGGCTCCAAGTTTAAACGCATTAGGACGCGCGTCTGCTGGATTTGTTTGTGCTATTGTACTTCGCCAAAATTGGAGGTAGGCCTTTTAAAAATTAAAGGTCGCAAGGGATCGACAACTGGAATTTGGTGATTGTGAATTTTCTTTTGTTAAAGCTTCTTCGGCTTTAACGAATGAGCTTTAACAAAAACATGTTAAAACTTAACTAATGACTACTGAACATTTACAGATTTGATTAGCAAAAAGTGGGCCACATAAGGTGTTACATTCTAATAATAATTGAATTCCACAATAATTTTTGTAAAAAATTTATTATTCTTTTTAGCATATTTTTTTACAGTTTTGCTCTTTTTCTGCACTTTTAATCTGAGGGAGTTATGAACTTATTGAAGTTGACAAAAATAATTTGTTAAACAATTTATTACTGTTAATAGGAATTTTCCCATAGAATAGAATTATAAAGTGGGGGGTTTTTCCAAATTTTAAAACCTATTTTTAACATTTTTTCATCTTTTCAGTTTGATAGAGGCAATAATCAATTAAATTTAACAAAATTAATTATTTAAAACATTTATTATTATTTTGTAACAATATTCTCATAATGTTATACAGTTGCCGTTTTTTTATTCACCTTTTTGTCCATGTTTCACTTATAAAAAGGTTTAATGAAAATTTAAAAAAAAACATAATTGTTTAAACCTTTTTTTTTAACTTTATGCTCCTAAAGTAATACTAGATAATTGCGGTTTTTTTCTAAAACTTTGAACTTTTTGTCGACTTTTTACTCAGTGAAATTTTAAGCTCTTCTTTGACTTTTTCATTAGGAACAAAATATAAAAATATTAATTTAAGCAAACAAAAATTTATCTTTGATATAATCTATGAACATCCGGACCTAAACAATAAAAAAAGGTTAATAATAAAATAATAAAAGAATATATAGCACTTTTACTTGATAAAAATATTATATTATTTTATTTTATTGTTTTATTATATATTTATTTAGTATTTATTTTATTTATTTTTTATTATTTTATTGTATTTATTTATTATTATATTATTTAAACTAGATTCGAGAATTCAATAATTTGAACATTTTCCTGTGTTCTCAGTTTTGCAATTTTTATAGTGCTTTTGTATTAAATTATAAAATAGCAGACCCTATAAAATAATAAATAAATAAATGATAATAAAATTTCAGACAGTTTATGATATTATCGAATTATAAAATTTCCTAATCTTAACAATCCAAAATGTTTAAATAATAAAATAATAAATGAAATAAAACAAATTTAGAGAAAAATATTTTATTTATTATTTTAGTATTAATTTGTTAATTAGATTTATTATATCGACAATTTGATTTCGAGACTTATCTATCATCGGAAATTTCAAAATTCGGTGATATCATAAACGGTCGGGAATATTATTATTTAAAATTGTGAGAAAGTTAAATACAGGTAACGAAAAATTACATTAAATCGTATTTTTATATTTAAACAAAAGGAAAATTAAAACCTATTTTATAAGTAAAAAGTAAAACTTATACTTAATTACATTTCAATTGGAGTATGAAATAAAATTTGAATTAATTATTTTATTATCAATAAAAATGAAGAAACATCGCTTGAATTATATAATTCACTATGAAATCAATAAAACCTGAATATTATGTAATGAAACAAGACTCTAAAGTTGTGAACTTTTTTGTACGAATGGGAAAAAACAAGTTTTAATAAAAACATTTGTTCAAATTCTCATCTTTCTATATAGTTATAAAAAAATATATTTACCCGCTTATAATATTACAGAATTGAAATAATCCTGAAATATAAAAAAAAATATTTTTAGTGTTTCTAAAAATATTTTTTGAAATTAAAATAATAATAATTTGTTTTAAATATAAGTATTTATAATTTTCCAATTCAGGAATTTTATTATTTTGGAATTTTATTAATCGGGAATTTTACAGTTTCAGGAATTTTATTTTTAGACATTTTTCAGTAGTCCCTTATTATTCAAAAATCTCTTTATTCAGGAATTTTTCAATTCGGAAGTTCTTTTATTCGGGAATTTAATTTTCGGAAATTTTATTATTTAGGAATAATTCGGAAAAATGTATTATTTTTTAATTTCTTTATTCAGGAGTTTCATTAATCGGGAATTTTACAGTTTCAGGAATTTTATTTTTCGACATTTTTCAGTAGTCCCTTATTATTAAAAAATCTGTTAATACGGGAATTTTATTAAACGGGAATTTTCCAATTCGGAAATTCTATTATTCGGGAATTTAATTTCCGGAAATGTTACTATTCAGGAATTTCATTATTTGAATATTTTTCAATTCAGGATTTTTACAGCCTCAGGAATTTTATTATTCGGGAATTTTAAAGTGCCGGGAATTTTCTCTTTTACGATTTTCAGTTGTTCCTTATTATTCGGGAATTTTCCATTTACGGAATTTTATTATTAGAGAATTTTATAATTCAAGAATTTGATTATTCAAGAATTTAATTTTCTGGAATTTTATTAATCAGGAATTTCATATTTCAGGAATTTTGTAATTCGGGAATTTTATTATTGGGAAATTTTACTTCTCGGGAAGTTTCTAATTTGTGAAAATGTATTATTTTTAAATTTCGTCATTCAGGAGCTTTATTACTCGGGAATTTTACAGTTTTAGGAATTTTATTTTTCGAAAATTTTCAGTAGTTCCTTATTATTACAAAATCTTTTAATTCAGGAATTTTCCAATTCGGAAATTCTATTATTCGAAAATTTAGTTTTCGGAAATGTTATTATTCAGGAATTTTCCAATTCAGGAATGAAATTATTCGAAAATTGGCCAATACAAGATTTTTACTGCCTCGGGAATTTTATTATTCGGGAATTTGAAAGTGCCGGGAATTTTCTCTTTCAGGATTTTCAGTTGTTCCTTATTATTCGGGAATTTTCCATTTACGGAATTTTATAATTCAGGAATTTTATTATTCGGGAATTTAA
This sequence comes from Belonocnema kinseyi, assembly GCF_010883055.1. Lineage (NCBI taxonomy): Eukaryota > Metazoa > Arthropoda > Insecta > Hymenoptera > Cynipidae > Belonocnema > Belonocnema kinseyi. The sequence continues at coordinate 18,553,831 of NC_046663.1, forward strand.
TTTTCTCAAATTTTATTAATCAGGAATTTCATTATTCATGAATTTTGTAATTCGGGAATTTTATTGTAGGGAAATTTTACTTTTCGGGAATTTTCTAATTTGGAAAAATTTATTATTTTTAAATTTCATTTTTCAGGAGTTCTATTATTCGGAAATTTTATTATTCGAGAATTTTACAGTTTTAGGAATTTTATTTTCCGAAATTTTTCAGTAGTCCCTTATTATTAAAAAATCTTTTAATTCGGAAATTTTATTATACGGGAATTTTCCAATTCGGAAATTCTATTATTCGGGAATTTAATTTTCGGAAATTTTATTATTCAGGATTTTCATTATTCGAAGATTTTCCAATTCGTGATTTTTACAGCCTCGGGAATTTTATTATTCGGGAATTTTAAAGTTCCGGGAATTTTCTCTTTCAGGATTTTCAGTTGTCCCTTATTATTCGTGTACTTAATTTTCGGGAATTTTATTAATCAGGAATTTCATTATTCAGGAATTTTGTAATTCGGGAATTTTATTATTCGGAAATTTTATTACTGGGAAATTTTACTTTTCGGGAATTTTCTAATTCGGGAAAATTTATTGTTTTTAATTTCATTATTCAGGAATTTTATTATTCGGGAATTTTTCACTTTCAGGAATTTTATTTTCCAAAATCTTTCAGTAGTCCCTTATTATTCAAAAATCTTTTAATTCGGGAATTTTATTATATGGATATTTTCCAATTCGGAAATTCTATTATTCGGGAATCGAATTTTCGGAAATTTTATTATTCAGGAATTTCGTTATTCGCAGATTTTCTAATTCGGGATTTTTATTATTCGAAGATTTTCCAATTCAGGGTCTTTACAGCCTCGGGAATTTTATTTTTCGGGTATTTTAAAGTGCCGGGAATTTTCTCTTTCAGGATTTTCATTGTCCCTAATTTTTCGGGAATTTTATTTTCCGAAATTTTTCAGTAATCCCTTATTATTAAAAAATCTTTTAGTTCGGGAATTTTATTACACGGGGATTTTCCAAATCGGAAATTCTATTATTCGGGAATTAAATTTTCGGGAATTTTATTATTCAGGAATTTCATTATTCAGAAATTTTATAATTCGGATATTTTATTATTCGGAAATCTTCGAACTGGAAAATTTTATTTTTCAGAAATTTTCTAATTACGGAAAATTTATTATTTTGAAATTTCATTATTTAGGAATTTCATTATTCGGAAATTTAATTTTCTGGAATGTTACAGAATTCGAAATTTTATTTTTTGGGAATTTTATTATTCGGAAATGGTATAATTCGGGAATGTTATTATTCGGGAAATTTCCAATTCGGGAATTTTATTGTTCAGAAATCTTATTATTCCGGAGTATTGACATTCCGGACTAATAAAATCTTCGAATAATAAAATTTCCGAATAATGAAATTCTCGAATTATAAAATTCCTGAATTGAAAAATTCCCAAATAATAAAATTCCTGAATTCGACAATTCCTGAATAATAAAATTTACGAAAAATAAAACTAATAAATTCTGAAATTCCCGAATAATCAAATTTCCGAATGATAAAATTCATGGATAATAAAATTCTCTAACAATAACACTCCCAAATAATAAAATTTCTGAATAATAAAGTTTCCAAATTGGAAAATTCCTGAATGAAATTCTCGAATAATAGAATTCCTGAATCCGATAATTCCCAAATAATAAGGGCGACTGAAAAATCCCGAAAAATTAAATTCTCGACTCTGTAACATTTTCGAATAATAAAATTCCACAATAATAAAATTTTTGAATAATAAAACTAACAAATTTGGAAATTCCCGAATAATGAAATTCTTTAATAACAAAAGTCCCTAATAATAAAATTTCTGAAAATTACATAAAATAGACATTTTTATTTTTGCCTCTTTTTAATCCAGAAACTTCTATAATGTATAGAATTTATAATTAATTTTCTAGTTTCTTGTCATTTAGAACTCTCTGAAGAAACTTATTATGATAATTGAGAAAGAATTTATTATCTAGGTCATTAAATTTTTATCAATTTATTAATTTCGTAAGTATAAATAAGGAAACTAAAGCATCACGTGAGATCACATGCTCTCAACTTTATCATAATTAATAACAAAATTGCAACAAATTTTGTCGATAAGGCAAATAGAAATTAATTTTTACGAAAATTAAAATTTAAACTTTCAAATTAAAATCAACCATTTTTAATCCTACTCTTATTAAATATTATATTATCAGTTCCGAATTTTATTTATCTGTTTTGGTTAAAAATCTATTATTTGATAGGAAATTCAATTATTCGATTGAAAATGCAACAATTTTATTATAAAATCTTTTTTTTTATACCTAATTGGTTGAAAGTTGAAATACTTTGTTGAAAATTAAATTTTTTGGCTTAGGTTGAAAATTCAACTATTTGATTGAAAATTCATTTTTTTGTTTGTTCAAAATCGATTTTTCTACTTAAAATTTAGCGATTTTATTTTGGGTACAAAATGGGTCGTTTTTTAATGAAAATTATACTATTTCGTTGAAAATTCATCTTTTCTGGTAGAATATTAGTCTTTTTGGTGGAAAAAATCTTGTGCTTCAAAATTTATTTCTTTTTCAAAAAACTATTTTTTGGTTGAAAATTCGTCTTTTTTAGCAGAATATTAAATCTTCTTATTAATTTTTTTTGGAGAAAAAGTAATTTATTATGATGAATTTTTGAGAGTTGAATTAAATTGTGAAAAATTGATTTTCTAATTTAAAAATATATATCTACGGTTACAAAATTAAAAGTGTTATTAAAAATTCTTTTTTTTTAAATTAATTTCTTTCTAAATGAAAATTTTACTATTCTATTTTTCATTGAAAGCGATTCCTTTTCAGTTGAATTTTCAACTATTTCTTTAAGAATTAATGCCATCTATTGAAAATACATCTTTTTTGTAAGAAATTAAATTTCTTGGTTGAAAATTGAATTATGTTGTGGAACACTCGTTTTTTTTACAATTTTTTTAAAAATGAAAATCAACAATTTCATTTTTGGTTGGAAATGTATCGTTTTTAGCTGAACATTCAAATATTTCGTGAAAATTTCGAGTGTCTTGTTGAAAAATCTTCTTTTTCACTAGACAATTAATGTTTAATGTCCTTGTTTAAATTCTTTTTTTATCGATTTTTTAAATAAGAATGTTACTATTATATTTTTGTTTGAAAATTTATCTTTTTTTGGTCGAAAATTCAACTTTTTGTTTAAAAATTCATTCTTTTCATAAAAGATTCAAATATTAAAGATTTAAATATTCCTTTTTTTTTAGTTAAAAATGAATTTATTTTTAACTAAAAATTTTACTTTTTGTTTTTTGAAAGAAAATTGATAGTTTTTAGTTGAAAATTCAAGTGTTTAAGGAAAAATTTATTTATTTTGTTAAAAAATCGTCTTTTTTGGTAGGAAATTATTATTCATAATGGAAAATTCAACTTCATGGTTGAAAGTTAAACTACTTTGTTAAACATTCTATTTTAAGTTTTAAATTGATTTTATAAGGTTTCTTGGCTGTAAAATTATCTATTTTATTGAAACTTAGTTTTTTTTTTAAATTTATATCCTACAAAAAGAAAATTTTGGTGTTGTATTTTTGATTGAAAATTGATCTTTTTTAGTTGACAATTCAATTATTTCGTTAAAATTTCATGTATTTTATTTTAAAAATCGTATTTTTTAGTAGAAAGTTATTTAAAAAAACCTAGTAACAGAAAATGTTACTATTTTATTTTTTGATAAAAATTGATATGTCTTATTGAAAATTTAACTGTTAGGTTGAAAATTCGTATTTTGTGGTACAATATTAATCTTTTTTGTGAAAATTTTTATTTTGATTGAAAATTCATTTCTTAGGTTGAAAATTCAACTATTTCATTAAAAATCCATTTTTGTTGTTGAAAATCAATTTTTTTTACTGAAAATTTAACTATTTTATTATTGTTTCAAAATTAATCGTTTATAATTGGAAATTTAACTGTTTGGTTAGAAATTCGTCTTTTGTCGTAGAATAATAATATTTTTTTGTGAAAAATTTTGTTTTCTTTGAAAATTCATTTTGTAGGTTTAAAATTCAACTATTTTCTTGAAAATAAAAAATGAATTATTAATAATAATAAATAAATAATCTAATGTAAATAAATATAATATATACATTTTAAATAATAATACATTTTTTGTTGTTAAAAATCAATTTTTTAACTGAAAAATTAACTATTTTCTTGCAAACTCGGCTTATTTTTTATTTGAAAGTTCCAGTTTGTTAGCGTATAATTTGTTTAGCTGAGAATTCATCATTTTGGTTGAAGATTGAAGAATTATCTTGAAAATCAATTTTTTTCTTAAAAATTAATTATTTTCACTAAAAATATAACTATTTCATTTTTTGTTGAAAATTCAATTTTCAGGTTGAAAATTGAACGTTTTTTCTTGAAAATTCGTTTTTTGTTTAAAAATCATTTTTTAACTTAAAATTTACCTATTTTATTTTTGGTTGACAATTTATCGGCCTTAATTTAACATACGTACATTGCTATTTTTAAAGAAAATCTTATTAAAAATGCCTTTTTTTTAAATTAATTTTTTCTAAATAAAAATGTTACTATTTTCATTGAAAATGGATACTTTTTAGTTAAATATTCAACTATTTCGTTAAGATTGTATGCAATTTGTTGAAAATTAATTTTTTTGTAAACAAATACTTTTCTTATTTGAAAATTGAACTATATTGTGTAAAATTAGTTTTTTTTTTCTGTCACAATTTATTATTTTGAACTGAAAATCAACTACTTCATTTTTGGATAGAAATTTATCGTTTTTAGCTCAACATTTAACTATTTCGTAAAAATTTCACGTATTTTGTTAAAAATTCTTCTTTTTTACTGAAAAATTAATCTTCTTGTTTAAATGCGTTTTTTGAATAATTGTTTAAAATGAAAATGTAATTATTATATTTTTGCTTGACAATTTTTTTTGTCGAAAATTCAACTTTTATGTTAAAAATTAATTTTTTCTTTATGAAAGATTTATATATTGAATATTATTAAATATTATTTAAATATTCGTTTTTTTAGTTGAACATTAATTTCTTTTTAACTAGAAATTTTACGTTTCTATTTTTTAAAGAAAATTTATCGTTTTTAGTTGAAAATCCCATTTGCTGAGGTAAAATTAATTTATTTGGTTAAAAAATCGTCTTTTTTGTGGGAAATTAATATTCTTAATTAAAAATTCAACTTCTTGGTTGAAAATTTAACTACATTAAAAAAAAATGTTATACATTGGAGAGTCATCTCTTTGGCTGAAATATTAACTATTTTGTAGAAAATTTGTTTTTTTTTGTTGTTCAAAATAAATTTCTTTTTAATTGAAAATTAAACTAATTTATTTCGTTAAAAATCGTATTTTTTGGCAGGAAATAAGAATCTTCTTAGTTAAAAATTCAATTATTTCGTTAAAATTCCATTTATTTTGTTTAAAAAATATTGTTTTTTTTTAGTAGAAAGTGAATATTCTTCGTTGAAAATTCAACTTCTTGGTTGAAAGTTGAACTACTTCGTTAAAAATTTATTTTCTAATTTAAAAATAAATCTCTTTGGTTAAAAAAATAAACATCTTATTAAAAATGCCTTTTTTTAAATTAATTTCTTTCTAAATAAAAATTTTACTATTTTTCATTGAAAATGGATACTTTTGAGTTGAATATTCAACTATTTATTTGAAATCGTATGCAATTTGTTGAAAATTAATTTTTTTGTAAAAAAAAAATAATTTTCTTAGTTGAAAATTGAACTATATTGTAGAAAATTATTTTTTTTCTTGTCTCAATTTATCTTTTTAACTGGAAATTTTACGTTGTTATTTTTGAAAAAAATTTATTGTTTTTGTTAAAAATCCCATTTGCTGAGGTAAAATTAATTTATTTTGTTAAAAAATCGCCTTTTTTGGTAGGAAATTAATATTCTTAATTAAAAATTCAACTTCTTTGTTGAAAATTGAAAGAAAATGGTTAGAAAATTAATCTTCTTACTTGAAAATTCGACTTCTTGGTTGTCAGTTGAACAACTTTGTTAAACATTGCTTTTAAGTTTTGAATTTCTTTTATAAGTTTCTTTGGCTGAAAAATTATATATTTTATTGAAACTTAATTTTTTTTTTTGTTAAATATATTTCTTACGAATTGAAAATTTTGGTGTTCTATTTTTTATTGAAAATTGATATTTTTAGTCAGCAATTCAATTCTTTCGTTAAAATTCCATGAACTGATTTTTTAAAAATTAATTTTATTAGTTAAACTTTTCTTTTTTGTTAAAAATTGGTTTTCAACTGCAAATTAAACTATTCTATTTTGACTAAAAAACGGATCGTTTTTAGTTGAAAATTATATTTGTTGGTTAAAAATTAATGCATTTTGTTGAAAAATTGTTTCTTTTATTATTTAAACATTAAACTATTCGGTTAAACATTAACTTCTGTTTTTTAAATAATTTTTTGTCTTAAAAATTCAACAAGATTCGTCTTTTTAGTTTAAGAATGCATAATTTTTGTTTTAAACTACAACTTTTTGGTTAAGAACCAATTTCTTTTATTTGAGGGTTCAAATTTTTATTGGAAATTCATCTTTATTGGTAGAAATATCAACTAGTTACTTTTCTATTGACAATTTAAATCTGCTGCAAAGAATTTTTAAATTTGGCGCTACTCTACGAGACCACGATTTACGTGACCACCGACATCAATACAACGACTGTCTAACCTAACCTGGTTTCGGGAAACTGGACTTTTTGAGGTTAGGTGGATTTTCTTTTTCACATATACGGCATTTAATCCTGCGTAATTGATTAATTGCTGAAAATAATGGTTACATTTCATGATCAATTTGATGTCACACCTCGTGAGAAAAAAATTATTGAAGAAAAAGCTGCCCGCCGGCTAGAACTTCGAAATGAATATCTCAAAAAGTATCACAACCCTTTCAAACCCAATGAAGGTTGTCTGGTGAGTACTTTTCTAATAAATAATTTGCTTTTTCTTTAATTAAATCGTTTAATTCAGATTATTTTCTTCACTAAACTAATTAATTTTATATTCCCTTTTAATTCGCCCATTTTAAGGAATTCTTTTTTTGTTGTTACGTAACTTATTATTCTCATTATATTTTATTTATTATAAAAAAATATTTAAGGAATTAATGAAAAAGTAGATCGACCGCAAACTATTTTACACTTTTTTCAAAGCGATGTCAATATTTTGATACCAAATAAGTCAATTTTCACCCAGATAATTAAATTTTAAAATAAGAAGACTAATTTTTTTTACCGAAAAAGAAGAATTTTCAACAAAATACATAATTTTTTAACCAAATAGCTGAATTTAAAATCAAGACTAATTATCCACTCAAAAGTTAAAAAAAGAAATACAAAACTGTTGAATTTTCAAGGAAAAATACTAATTTCCTACAAAACAGTTGAATTTTCAACAAAATAGTTAAATTTTCAGATGAGAACATTATTTTTTAAGAAAATAAAAATTAAATTTTACGGAAGTACAACTTTCAACCTAGGAGTTGAATTTTCAACTTAAAAATATGAATTTTCAAAAAAAATGTAATAGTTGATATTTCAACAACAAAAGTTCCTTTTTTAACTAAAAAAATAATTTTTACATAAAAAAAAATTTTTAATAAATTTGTTCAATGTTCAACGGAACAAAAAAAAAAGAATTTTCGATTCAAAATATAATGTTTGATATATCAAAAACAAAATATTTCAATTTAAAATAAATTGCAATATAAAAAATCATAATTTTCAACAAAATAGTTGAATCCTCAAATAAAAAAGATTATTTTTCAACCAAATTGTTGGATTTTTAATAATAAAATTTTGATTTTCTACAAAAAAACGACGAAATTTCAACCTAATTGTTGAATTTTTAGTTTGACAAAAGGTGGCTTTTCAACTAAAAATGTAATAAATAAATTTTGATTAAAGAGAATTAATTTTCGATAAGAAAATTACTTTATACCAAAAATCAAACGATTTTTCAACTAAAATGATGAATCTTAAAAAAAAAGAAATATTAAGAAAGTAGTTCAGCTTTCAACCGATAAGTTGAATTTTCAACAAAAAAAATATAATAGTTAACATTTCAAGAAAAAAAATATCGTTTTTTACCAAACAGTGTAATTTTTATTTAAAAAAAATAATTCTTAGACCTAAAAAGAAAAACTTTAACCAATTTGTTTAATTTTCAACAACAGAAAATGAATTTTCGATTAAAAATATAATAGTTGATATTTCAAAAAGAAAATGATTAAATTAACAAAATAAAAAAAATTTCTAATAAAATACAATATTATTTATCCAAAAGTTAATAATTTCAAAAAAAAATGTTGAATCCTCAACCAAAACAAATTAGTTTTCAAACAAAATTGTTGCATTTTTAAGCAAAATAATTTTTTTTTCTACTAAAACAATACGAATTTTCAACCTGATAGTTGAATTTTTAGTCTAAAAAAAGAAGAAGTTTAAACCAAAAATGGAATAGATAAACTTTCATTAAAGGGAATTATTTTCAATAAAAAAATTATTTTTTATCAAAATTAAAAGGATTTTTCAATTAAAATTATGAATTTTCAACAAAAAAATAATCAAATATTAAGGAATTAGTTCAACTTACAACCAAGAAGTTGATATTTCAACAAAAAAGTTCATTTTTTAACCAAACAGTTTAATAGTTATTTTAAAAAAGAATGTTTATACCCAAAAAGGAAAATTTTAACAAATTTGCTCAATTTTAAACAAAAAAAATTATTTTTCGATTAAAAATATAATAATTAATATTTCAAAAACAAAATATTTCAATTTAAAAATAAAATACAATATATCGTAACCAAAAAATAATCATTTTCAGCAAAATAGTTGAATCCTCAACAAAAACAGATTAATTTTAAGAAAAATGTCATAGTTGACATTTCAAAAATTAAATTTCATTTTTTAACAAATAGTGTAATTTTTATTAAAAACAAAATGTTACACCCCTAAAGGCAAACTTTAACATAGTGGTTCAATTTTCAACAAAAAAAAATGAATTTTCGTTGAAAAATATAATATTTGATATTTACGCCTAAAAAGAAATTGTTTAACAAATTTGTCCAATTTAAAAAAAAAATTATTTTTCAATTAAAAATTTTTGTTTCAAAAACAAAATATTTCAATTTTAAATAAATTGCAATATAACAAATAATAATTTTCAACAAAATAGTTGAATCCTCAAACAAAAAAAGATTATTTTTCAACCAAATTGTTGCATTTTTAAAAATAAAATTTTGATTTTCTACCAAAAAAAAAAAAGAATTTTCAACCTAATAGTTGAATTTTTAGTCTAAAAAAAAGATCAATTTTTAACTAAAAATTCACAAAATAAACTTTCGTTAAAAATAATTAATTTTCAATAAAAAAAAGATGAATTTTCAAAAAAAAAAATTTAATAGTTGATATTTCAACAACAAAAGTTCATTTTTTAATAAACAGTGTAATTTTCATTAAAAAAAAATTTTGCACCCAAAAAGGAAAGCTTTAACAAAGTGGTTCAATTTTCAACCAAAAATATGAATTTTCGATGAAATATATAATAGCTGATATTTCAAAAACAAAAAATTGTTGCATGTTTAACAAAAAAATTGTTTTTCTACGAAAAAAATACGAATTTTCAACCCAATAGTTGAATTTTTAGTTTTAAAAAAAATCCATTTTTAACTCCAAATTAAATAAATAAAACTTCATTAAAGAAAATTAATTTTCAATAAAAATTATTTTACCCCGAAATAAAGCGATTTTTCAAATAAAAAATGAAATATTAAGAAAGTAGTTCAATTTTCAACCAATAAGTTGAATTTTCAACTTAAAAAGATGAATTTTCATCAAACAAAAAAATGTAATAGTTGATATTTCA
>NC_046663.1:18563923-18565673 GCF_010883055.1 Belonocnema kinseyi
ATTTGATACTACAGATTTAACCGTGATTGAGTGTTTTTTTGTGATAGTATTACAATTTTATACTGCAGATGCATCAAATGTGGAGGATCCTGGCGACTATAGGTCAGACTTCTAAGTCTACGATTATGTGGAATCAGACGATGGAACCGAAGTAGTGCAAGGTACGCCCCACGAGTTCAACAAGTGTAGTAGATACATTAAAACTGCGTGCCTATCGTAATCTTGGATGACAATGATTTTTTGAACTACTTTTTTTTGTAATGAAAAATCTTCGAATTTCAGCATAGATATTAAAAGTTTTGCAAGAATTTCTGAAAATGTGTTTTCTGCACATTTTTCAGAGGCAAAAATTATGAAATTTCTCCTACATTTTTTCAAACTTTTACTTTCAAAATTCATTTTACATTTCTTTTGAATGAGATTCACAACTTGCTCCCAGCTAACATTCTTGAGATTCCAAACTTTTTCAAATCTGTCAAGATTTTGATAATTCTCTTACAATTCTGCAAAGTTTGCGTGCCTTTCCATCATCGCTAGATTCATGTCACTGTCTCTGAGCGCCACGCGATTTTTCATTTTTTTTCGCGCATTTCCATCATGGCTAGAATCTTGTCATTGTTTTAGAGCACCGCGCGGTTTTTCGTCGTTTCCCCGCTGCTCACCCCCCACAGTCGCTCACAAATCTTGTTATTTTTTTTAAGCCGCTCGATTTCAGTTGTGTTCTTTCGCCCTTCCACCATCTCTCGCGCATATTTTTTCGCGCGGTTTTTGGTCTTTTTCCCGCGCCCTTCAGCCTTCATTCGTGAATCTTGTCATTTTTTTCAAGCCCTTCGCGGTTTTTCTTAGTTCTCTCGCCCACCTAAATTTCTCGGATGCACGGGCTTAGAAAATTTCTCGAATTTTCGAAATTGAACAATTTTTTTGCGTCTCAGTCTTGTAAATGTTCCAACACCAAAAAGTAGAAAAGCTATCAAAGTCCGAAAGTTTAAGAATATTGTAAGTCCGTACATTCGAAAACTAGAAAAGTTGACTTAATGCAAAAATTCGAGACATTTTCCAATAAATTCCAGACATTTTTTAACATCGAACAGTAGAAAATATTTGTAAAGTCTGAAAATTCGAGAAAATGTTTAAGTCTGTAAATTGGAGAAATTTGTATCGTTCGTGCATTCAAAGAATTAGTCCAAGTCGCTGATTACAAATCTGGAATTAGATTTGCGAAATTCATTTGTTGAAACTATTTGTTCAAACAAATATTCGGAAAAATTTAATTTTTCGCAAGATGCATATGCTTCTCATGGTTTTTCAAGACACGGATCAAGAATCCATATTAAATTGGCAATATGAAATCATTTAAATTCTATTTTTAAACAAGTTGTTTAAATAACTATTTGCAAGTTGGATTTTTTAATATTCTACATCTTTTTTGTGGTTTCAGAGTTTAAATACGATTTATAAATGTACAAGTTGAAAAAAAATTGTGAAATAAGCCATAAAATGCGATTTTACTCTGAGATGCATTTTCTGGTTGATTGCAGAAGTTTCTACACTTCGTTCGGAATGAAGAAGCGGCACGCTGATACTTGCAAAACATGTGACCATTTGCAAAGCATCAAGCGGAGTGCAAATTATACACAAGTAGAGAAGAATGCCGCAGAAAGAGAACATTCTCAGCATCTCACAGTCGTAACTTCATTTTTGAAAAATCTCGATGATGACCGCAAAGATGCTGCGATAAACAGAGAAGAGC
>NC_046663.1:18565773-18570105 GCF_010883055.1 Belonocnema kinseyi
CATATATCTAGTCGGGAGTGGTGCTGACTGAAAACAGATGATTTGGAGCGATTCGCGCGCCATCTGTTGGTCATTCTAAGGACTTATTGAACTACCATCGTAATATAACAATAATTTTTAACTTTGGCGATTAGACAATATTGCTCCAGCAAAACTTTGGTCCCTTGACATGATTGGTCTGTTATAGACTTTCGCGAACATTTGAGATTCCGCAGTCCAACTCGCAGTCTTTCTAATAACATCTATACTAAAACCACTTTTATGAGCTGCCGACGGAGCGGCATGTCTTGTCGAATGTCCTGAGAATTGAGTGGTATCTATCCCACTTTTTGATAACATGTATTTAATCCATCGACTGATGGTTTGACTTGACACAAGACGGTGTGGCTTTTTCGTTGTGATAAAAAGCTCATCAGTTTTTCCCCGCAGGGATGATGAAACCTGAATATATGTAAGTAATGTCGTAGTAACACATAGTACTGGCTTAGATCGTAGAAACGGTACAATTAATACTGGTTGCTCCCTACCTGGGGCTGATATTTTTATGATATTTTGGATATTTATCTGTCTTTCGTTAGGCTTAACAAGTAAATTTGTCAATTGAATACTAGCAATGGTCTGGCCTCTTTGGGCAGTACTTAGTGCTAGTAAAACAATCGTTTTAAACGTTAACGTAGGGAAAGTTAGTTCATGCAAAGGATAAAACTTTGCTACATAATCAATAACTATTGAAACATCCCAGGTAGAAGAATACTTTCAAGAATACTTTCAAAGCTACTTCATACTGATCCAAAGTCGCTTTGGATAGCGAGGCGATGATAATAGCCACTGATTCGGGTGGAGTTCCTTTTCGTAAGAAAGGCTCGATGACAGCTTGCCTGCCATCAATTCGAGGGTTTCTGCCCTGGGATGATTCTTCTTCCTACAAGGAGATAGTAATAGTGACCGATTAGGTTTCAGAATTAGTGGTTGAGATTCTAATAATTCGTGAAAAAGAGGGAACCATGGCTGGTTTGGCCAGTTCGGGACTACTACGATTTCAGACGCCTTCTCCGCTTTAATCTTTTTTAACACTTTTATTATTACTGCAAATGGGGGAAAAACATAAAATTTTAGGTTAGACCAATCAAACGTAAAAGCATCTATTTTATAATGCTGTGGGGTCTGTGAATCGTGAGCAGAAGTTTTCACACTTTTTTTTGGGAAGTGGCAAATAAATCAATATCTCTATTTCCGAAGACTTGGATAATTTTTTCCAAAGTGGAATTCAACAATTCCCACTCCGTGTCGTTGTGACCTATCCGTGACAGAGCGTCCGCTTGGACATTTTCTTTGGATGGTATGTAAGAAGCGAATAAAAAATTTTTTTTTTGCTCCGCCCATTGCCAGATATCCTTCGCGAGAGCATAGAGGGTAGGAAATTTTGTTCCTCCCATCTTATTTACATAGGCGATTACTGTCGTATTGTGTATACGGAGTAGGATTTGGGAATTCCGAATGTCATTGGCAAAATTTTCTAAAGCAATTTTCACCACAAATAATTCTTTTATATTAATATGCCAGCCCTTCTGATTCTCGTCCCTAAACCCGTAGGAATTACTAGTGTTATCCGTTGCCCCCCAGCCCGTATCCGAAGGATTTGTATAGATAGTTTTTATATATTGTCCGTCTTTAAATGAGCTCGTTACAAACTTAACACTTTCTTGTCACCACTGTAAATCAGGAATTAGATCTTTAGTTATTTTAATTTTCGCATCATAGTTAAAATTATTTTTCATTCTCATCATTTATGATTGAGAAAGTATTAGAATTATCACACTTTTTCAACGGATCTCCACGTTTCGAGACAGCCTGAATCCGAAAATCAGGTTCTCACGATGGCGTCTGTCTGTCTGTCCGTCCGTTCCGTCCGGCCGTCCGTCCGTAAACCATTACACCATTATGGCTGACCCAATAGCATTTTGGGTTTGTTTTTTATTCTCGTCCCTATTTTTGGCTGATAAAGAAAGTTTGGCTTCGACAGAGAGATTTAATTTGGAAGCTTCCAAGAATGTAAGCTTTTTATATTTTCCCAATAACTGCCCTGCCTCTTTCTTCGCCATTCCTTCTTCTGTCCAGAATTTCAGCCTGGATGCTAATATTTGGTGTAAAAGTAAATCTAGGGATTTTGTTACACTCAGCTCATCCCAAATGATTTTCTTGGACGATTGGTCAAGATCATCTTCAACCTTTTGGGGGACACCTGACTGCTTTGTAACCTCTCCTTTATCCGATTCTGGAATAGGAGAATATGAGGCTAATTCAGGAGCAATGGTAAAAATTTAAGTGATTGAAGCCCTTGGTTACAGAATTAATATGCACATTAATATATTAATGCCCCTGTAAAGGTCTGCATTATACTGCGCACTAAGATGTCTTGTCGCTCGTACAAGCTCATTAAAGTGTATTAAATTTGTCTCTAATATGCCTCACCGCTAGTATAAGTTCATTAGAGAAGACCAAAGCATAATTTATTATGGCTTTGAAAAAAATTAGTTATGTTTTGTTGACAGCCTAACAAAGGAAATATGGCGACTTCTAGGGAGTGCATGGCCCCCACTCTACGTATTTATGGATGATTAAAAACCTTAAATTCTTAATAAATATCTTGGATAGAAGATTGGTGTAATTCCATAAAATCCCGTAGTGGATCACGAAGCAAGCTGCCGCTTACTTGTAGATCAAGATTGAGTTCACAATCACTACTAGAAAGTTCTTCGTTCTCGGATAGTACCGGCGAAAGTTGTTTTTGATTTATACCGTCTATCTCACTTTGCATACACTGCAACTTTTTCTCTAATACTTCTAAAAGTTCGGAATTATCCCTTTTCCCACTCATTTCTGTTATTTAAATAACCACCGCACTATTGAAAATGTAAATAAGACCAAGCTGCGTAAAAACGTGCCTTCACTCTAGCGCACAACAAAGAAATATGAAGGAACTGGGGATCAGGCCTGTATGTCGGGTGCTGAGGGCCCCGCGATGTTTCGATTTTCTTTTTCTCTAAAATGTTGTGCACTCTAGCGGTAACTTAGAGATAACTACATGGTTAAAAGTATAATCTTGAGAACGAGGCTCGAAATATAATCATATTTATTTTAATTTGTAATTATTAATCATATTTATTTTAATTTATGATTATTAATTATATTTTATAGAACTTTAAATTTCTAGTTAATATAAAAAAAAAGAAATCAAATACTTATTTTTCAAAATATTTCTGATTTCGACGAAAGTTTTTTTTCATTTTCAGACCGCAAAAGTCACAGCGCACTGGCACAAGGGCACCACCTACATGATCAAATTTGATGAAGCCGTTATTGCCCGAGACAAGCAACTGGATGATCGATAAAAAAAAATTAATTTAATTTCAGAAATTTAATGGTTTGTAATTAACCAATTAAGAATTGGGCTTCAAGAAATAAATATATTAATAAACTTGCTGGTTTGTAAAGTGTTTATTTATGATATATTTCGACATACGATGAGCATAACTTTTCTACAACATATTTTTTTTTATTTATGCGAATTTATTGTACCTGTCTTTGTATGCAACTTGACCGGTCCGGTATTGATGTTCTCTAATTCCCTGTAAAAAAATATATTCATCGTATTGATCCATTCACCCATTGAACGAAAAAAAAAGATTCAAAGGAATTAAACGTAATTGGAATATTATTTCTGAATACAATTTTTTTCATTTATTGAGCAAGAAATATTTGCATAATTTATCAGTGCAAATATTATTAAAAAAGGAAAGATAATAGTCTGAAACATTTAAGAATTTAGGACACTTACCCTTTCTTTTTTCACTCCCGCAGCGAGAAGCGCAAAAGGCAGGAAAACTAACGCAACATGCATAACAAAATTCAGAGCATTTGGCTTAAAGTACTCTCTTCTTGTGGCTCTCAAAGACATCAGTCTTTGAATTGGAGCATCAAACTGTAAAAAGAGTTCCACTCAGATTCCATTTTAGTCATTAATTTTTTTTTTTACATAAACTTTAAATTTATATCAAGTTTTCAATAATCCTCTACAAAAAATATTATAGGAGGTTCATTCATACGCCATATGGTGACAAAAATCCGAACTAGAAAGAAAAGGTACGATATACTGGAAAAATGCGAAACCGAGAACATTTTTTAAACTCTCTGATTTTTCCTTGAATAATTTTTCATTTTAAATCTGATATATGAAGCCCTTAGAGGAAAAATGTGACACAGAAAGTTATGAGGAAAAACAGTAAAGAAAAAGTTCCGAGAAAAAAAGTAACCGAAAAAGTTCAGAGGAAA
>NC_046663.1:18570205-18578581 GCF_010883055.1 Belonocnema kinseyi
AATTTAACTTAACCAAAGAATAATAATTTTCAACGAAATAGTTAGATATTCAAGCAAAACAGATTAATTTTCAAACAAATTGTTACATGTTTAATAAAAAAAATTTGATTTTGAACAAAAAAGACAAATTTTTAACCCAATAGTCGAATTTTTAGTCTAAAAAAAGAACACTTTTTTTTTTTAATGGAATAAATAAACTTTCATTAAAGAAAAGTAATTTTCAATACAAAAATTACTTTTTACCAAAAATCAAATGGTTTTTCAACTAAAATTATGAATGTTCAACAAAAAAAATCAAATATTAACAAAGTAGTTCAACTTTCAACCAAGGAGTTTAATTTTTTAAAAATGTAAAAGCTGATATTTCAATAAAAAAAGTTGATTTTTAATCAATGTAATTTTTATTTACAAAAAAAAGGTTTACACCCAAAAACGAAAATATTCACAAATTTGTCCAATTTTAAACAAAAATATTAATTTTCAGCAAAATAGTTGAATCCTCAACCAGAACATTTTAATTTTCAAATTGTTGCATTATTAACCAAAAAAAAAATTGATTTTCTACAAAAAAGACGAATTTGCAAACCAATAGTTAAATTTTTAGTCTTAAAAAAGATCAATTTTTAAATAAAAATGTAATAAATAAACTCGCATTAAAGAGAATTAATTTGCAATACAAAAAATTAAATATTACGAAAGTGGTTAAACTTTCAACCAAGGATTTGAATTTCCAACTTAAAAAAATTAATTGTCAACAAAAAATGTAATAGATGATATTTTAATAACAAAAGTTTCTTTTTTACCAAACAGTGTAATTTTTATTTTAAAAAATAATGTTTATACCCAAAAAAGAAAATTTTAACAAATTTGTCCAATTTAAAATAAAATACAATATAACTTAAACAAAAAATTATATAAGTAAAAATAATATAATTTTGATTATTTTTACCAAAAAAGACGAATTTTCAACCTAATATTTGAATTTTTAGTTTAAAAAAACCCTTTTTAAACAAAAAGGAATAAATAAACTATCATTAAAGAGAATTGATTTTCAATAAAAAAATTACTTTTTACCCAAAATCAAATGATTTTTCAACTAAAATTATAAATTTTCAACCAGAAAATAATCACATATTAAGAAAGTAGTCTAACTTTCAACCAATATGTTGAATTCTCAACTAAAAAGTATGAATTGTCAACAAAAAATGTAATAGTTAATATTCCAACAAAAAAGTTCATTTTTAACCAAACAGTGTAATTTTTATTTAAAAAAATAATTTTTATAGCCAATGAAGGAAAACTTTAACCAATTTGTTAAATTTTCAACAACAACAAAATGAATTTTCGATTTAAAATATAATAGTTGATATATTAAAAACAAAATATTTTTATTTTAAATAAAGTACAATATAATTTAACCAAAATTTAATAATTTAAACAAAATTGTTGAATCCTTAACCAAAACAAATTATTTTTCAAACAAACTGTTGCATTTTTAACCAAAAAATTTGATTTTCTACAAAAAAAAGACGAATTTTCAACCTAATAGTTGAATTTTTATTCTAAAAAAGATCAATTTTCAACTAAAAATTAAATAAATAAACTTTCATAAAAGAGAATCAAGTTTCAATACAAAAAATTAAATATCACCTAAAATCAAACGATTTTTCAACTAAAATTATGAATCTTAAAAAAAAATAATAATGAAATATTAAGAAAGTAGTTTAACTTTGAACCAATGAGTTTAATTTTCTACTTAAAAATATGAATTTTCAACAACGAGAGATTTTTCAGTCAAGAAAGAAAAAAAAATATCATCAAAAGTGATGACCTTTTAAGCCAAAACAAGAATTTTCAACAAAATGCATAAATTTTTAACCAAAAATGTTGAATTTAAAATCAAGAATCTTAACTTTTTACTAAAAATGAAAAAAAATTAAATACTGTCGAATTTTCAAGCAAAAAGAGTAATTTTCTATAAAAATGTAATATTTGATATTTCAACAAAAAAGTTTATTTTTTACCAAACAGTGTAATTTTTATTGAAAAAAAAATAATAATGTTTACACCCAAAAAAGGAAGATTTACCAAATTTGTTCAGTTTTAAACTAAACCAAAATTAATTTTCGTTTAAAATTATAATAGTTGGTATTTCAAAAAATAAAATATTTCAATTTGAAATAAAATACAATTTATCTTAACCAAAAAATAATAATTTTCAGCAAAATAGTTGAATCTTCAACTAAAACAGATTAATTTTCAAACCAAATTGTTTCATTTTTAACCAAAAAATTTGGATTTTCTACAAAAAAAGGCGAATTTTCAACCTAATAGTTGAATTTTTAGTCTAAAAAAAGATCAATTTTTAACTCAAAATTAAATAAATAAACTTTCATTATAGAGAATTAATTTTCAATGAAAACAAAATTAAATATTACGAAAGTGTTTCAACTTTCGATCAAGGAGTTGAATTTTCAACTTTGAAAAAGGAATTTTCAACAACAAATTTAATAATTGATATTTCAACAAAAAAATTAATTTTTTACCAAACAGTGCAATTTCTATTTATAAAAACAATATTAGGACCCAAAAAAGAAAATTTTAACGAATTTTTTAAACAAACAAAAATTAATTTTCGATTGTGGGTTAAAAGAATATGGAATATGGAGACCATTTTTAAAAAAAATTTTAAGATTTAAAAATTTTGTAGGTAAACTGATTTTTGTCAGGGTGTGAAAAAATGTTCTTGAAATTCATGGAAAATTTTTAAATGATTGTTTTGTAAGGTATTTCAAGAAAAAATCGAAAAAAAGATCACAAAAAATTTTGAGTTATTTCCTAAAATTTTTTAAATGCATGAAAGATTTTAAAGAAAGATTTGTCAATTTTGCCCTATCACATAATTTTACAAAAAAGTGTTGTAAGTTTAAGAGATATTCAATAGTTTTGAAATGATTCAAAAATAATTAAAACTTGTAAAGATTTGTTAAGAATTTTGTAAAGTTTCACAAAAATGAAAGACATTTTTTCAGGTTCCTAAGAAAAATTAAAATAATTTTTTATTTCGAAAAATTATTTGAAAAAGATTTTTGAAGATTTCAAAAATAGTTAAAGAAGAATCGGAAAGATTTTAAGGAAATTTTTTTAATCTAGTAGAATAATTTAAAATAATTTAGAAATCAGAAGGTTTAGAAGGCCTGAAAAGATTTAAAAAAAAAAAAGAATTTTTCTTGTATTCATGTCAAAATTTTAGATGATTTTTTATTTTGAAAAATTAACTTTAAGAGAAAATTGAAAAAGGTTTTTAAACATAACAAACGATTTCTTAAAATTTCTCAAAATATTTTAGAAGATTTTAAAGCAAAATGTTTCAATTAGCAAGATTGCAAAATAAAAAACCAATTTTAATTTTCCCAGGATTTTTAAAAAGCTTATTTTTTTATTTTCTAGAAACCTTTTTCAAAAATTTACATTTTGTTTAAAATGATTTGAAATATTTAAAAATTTCAAATTATTCTTCTAACAATTCCCAAAACTTTTAAACCTCCTAAATGACTTTTTAAATTATTGGAAAATTTCCAAAAATTTTATTAAAATTCTGAAAGACTAAAAAAACTGTCTTAACATCTTTCAAAATCTTTTGTAATCTGAAAAAAAATTTTAATGTCCTCTCAAAAATTATTTTTCAAAATAAAAAATCAGTTCAATTTTTCTCAAGAATTCTATGGAACTGTTTTGAAATATTTTCAGATTGTAAATTAATTTTTAATCTTTTTAAACATTTCTAAATGTCTTAAACTTTCTCGCATTTTTTTATAGACCTTCGTAAACTTGATAATTAAAAGATTTTGCTTAAAAATCTTTTCTATTCTTTTTCGAAATTGTAGAAAATAATTTAAAATCTTTTGAAATTTTTGCCATGAGAAAATTTTTTAATTGAAAATTTTAATACAAAATTTTATATAAATTTAACACAATTTTCTGAACTTTTAAAATTTCCAAATCATCAAAAATATATGATATTTTTGAAACTAAGAGATTTTTGAATATGAATTAAAAACCGTTTAATTTTTGCAAAAAAAAATTTGTAACATAATAGCTGAAGTTTCAAATAAAATAAATTAATTGTTACGAGGTGCATAGTAAAGCAAAAGGAATACATTTTTTTCAAAAGAGATGAATTTTTTACAAAACAGTTTAATTTTTTTAACAAAAAGATGATTTTTTAACAAAATATATGCATTTTTTTACAAATAATATCAATTTTCTACAAAAAATACAAATTTAAAAAAAGAAAGTAGAATTGTCCACCAAAAAAGATAAATTCTCGAACCAGAAAGACGAATTTGCAAACAAATAGTTAAATTTTTAACAAATAAAAAAAGTTTTCTTGAGATAATGCAAAAAGATTTTTCAAGATTGCATATTTTTCGAAAAATCATCGATTTTTTTTATTGCACAGAATTTTGCAGGATTTTTGGAAAATTCGAGTCATTAAAAAAACCATTTAGGACTTTTAGAAGTTTAAAAAATAAATACCTTTTAAATTGACTCGAATTATTCATAAAATTTTTACAAATCTCTGAAAATTAACAAAATTGCCCTTAAATCTTTCAAATTTGTTTCGCCATTTATAGAAATTTTCTGAAATGTTTTTAAGCCTTTCTATATTTTCTTTAAAAGTATCTCAAGAAATTTTTTTTATTTTCCTGAAGCCTTTCAAACTTGTTGAAACGTTTCGAAAAATTTGTCAAAACCTTCAAAAATTTAAATTTTGTTTTCAACTTTTATAAATCTTTATAAATTTTAAATTACTTTTCTTTTATAATTTCCAAAACATTAACAACTTCTAAACATTTTTTTTAAATTATTCGAATTTTTAAACAAATTTTATAAATTCTGAAAATATATCAAATAGTACATTTTTCGTTCAGAATTTATCTTTTGTTTAAAAATAATTTTTTGGACTTAAGAATCAAAATTTTGATTGAAAATTCATCTCTTAGGTTGAAAAATGGTTGATTTTGTTAAAAATTCGTCTTTGCTTTGCTTCTATTTTTTTAATCTTTAAATTTAATTTAATCATTCAATTTATGGTTGAAATTTTTTTTTCGGTTAAAAATGAATAATTTTTGTGGAAAATCTAATTATTGTAGTCAAAGATTCATCATTTTAGTTTAAAAAAATTAACCCTTTTTCGTTAAACATTAATTTCATTAACTGCAAATTTAACTGTTTAATTTTTTGTTCACAATTGATCTTTTTTTGGTTGAAAATGCATTTATTTTTTGGAAAATTCGTCTTTTTTGGTAGCAATTAATCTTTTTGGTTTATAATTCGACTATTTCAGTTGAAGATTCTTTCGTTCATTTGTTTAAAAATCGTTTTTGTTTGAGGTTGTTTAATTTGGTAGAAAATTTAATAATTTTCTTAAAAATACATCAAGTTTGGTTAGAAATTGTTTACAGTTCTTATTTTAGTCATTTGGTGTTAGTAAGTGAAATTGGCATCTTCTTCTGGGAATTTTTCTTGAAAAAAACTAACTTTTCGGGTGAAAATTCAACTCTTTTTTTGTTGTTGAAATTTTTTTTTTTATTTTTAAAAATTCACATGCTTTGGAAATTTTTTTATCTTTATTGGATAAAAATTCAACTTTTTGTTTGAAAATTCAACTATTTTTTTAAAATTTGTATTTATTTAATTAAAAATCTATCAACTGGAATCTTTTTTGGATGAGAGCTCAACTTTTTTTTTTTTATTTAAAAATTGTTCTGCTTGAAGAGAAATTTCATCTTTTTTTTGATAAAAATGCAATTTTTTAATAGACAATTCAACAATTTAGTTAAAAAGTCATTCTTTTTGGATAAAAATTCGCCTTCTTCTATGGAAATTTTTTTTAAAAATAAAAAACGCATTTCTATTTTAAAATGCTTTTTTTTTTAAATTCATTTTTTAACAAAAAAAGTAACTTCTATTTTTTTAAGATTGACCTTTTTTTTACTGAAAATTCGCATTTTTTGGTAAAAAAAAAATTCAGTTTGAAATTTCTTTTTTGTTGAAGTCATATTTAGAATTCTTTTTTTTTGCTGAATAAATTTCATTCTTTTTTTATTGGAATAGAAACTATGACACTTTTTCGTTGGGAATTTGTCTTTTTAGGTTGAATATTCAACTAGTATGTTAATAATTCAGTTATTTTGTTGGAAAACTATCTTTTGTAATAGAAAAGACTTTTTTTTTTAATGAATTAATAAATTTGAAAATTTTTTAGTTTGTATATGAAATACTGTTTTATTCCATTTATAAAATATTGTATGTTAAAAGTATTACTTTCATTAAAATGCTAGTATTTGAGTATTAAAGTTTAATTTTGAAGCAAGAAAGACGAATTTTCAACTAAAAGATATGAATTTTCTAACAAATGTGGATTTTTACATCAAAAGGATTGATTTTTTATCCAAAAATACAAGTGTACAATAAATCAGTTGAAATTTTAATAAAAAAATATTACTTTTTAAGAAAATAGTTGAATTTAGATTAATCCTAGACTAAAAATATAATTTTTTTAAAAATAAAAATAATTATCTGTCAATCAAAAAGGATCAATTTTGATCAAAAGAACATGAATTTTTGACAAAACAGTTGAGTTTTCAACAAAATAGTAAAATTTTTAGCCAAAAGATGATATTTTTTTTAGCAAATAGTTTAATTTTCCACCCGAAAAGACGATTTTTTAATTAAAAGAGAATTTTCAATCCAGAAAGGATGGATTTTCGACAAAAAAGAAATATAACTTTTTAACAAAATAGTTGAAATCAGATTAATTCTGAAAAACAAATATATTACTTTTTTTGTTTTTGATAAAAAGAACTAACTTTCAATCAAAATAGATTTTTTGAACCAAGAGGTTAATTTTTAACAAAAAAGGTGACTTTTTAAGAACCTAGTTCAATTTTCAATAAAATAAATAAACTTTCAACCAATTTGTAGAATTTTAAACTCAACGCCAAAAACAGAATAGTAGACTTCTTAATAAAAATTATTACCGCTCAAATATAAAAGGTGAATTTTCAACAACAACAAAAACAGAATTTTCTACAAAAAGATACATTTTCAACAAAAAAATATGAATTTTCAATTAAAAAAAGGAATTTTCTACTAAACAATATAATTTTTTGACCAAAAACTATTACTTTCTAACCAAATACTTTAATTTCCAATAAAATAGTTAAATATTTAACTAAATAGTAGAATTGGCAACCAAAAAGTAGAATTTTGAACCAAAAAAATGATTCATTAAAAATTTCACTCCTTGGTTGAAAGTTGAACGAATTTTGTTTTTTCATTTTTTTTTCGTTGTAGATTCATGGTTTCAGTTGAAAGTTCGTTTTTTTTTATTAAAGTATTTAATTAAAAATTCTTTTTATTGTAAAAAAGGTTCTTTAAACTGCAAATTCAAATATTTTGTTTAAAAAGTCAACTGTTTAATTGTAAATTAACATTTTTGTTGTTATTTTATGTTCTCGCTTTTTAAAATTAAATTGTTTTATAGAGAATTAGGCTTTTTGGCTTGAAAATTCAACAAATTGGCTTAAAAATGCTTTTTTTGTTGTTGAAAATTCGTCTTTTTTAGGTAGAAAATCAAATTTTTTGGTCAAAATCAAATCATGTTGAAAATATAGAAAATCTAACTGTTTTTTTTATTTTTAACCAAAATTTTGTTGTCGAAATATCTATTATCTACCATAACATTTTTTGATAAACATTAATCTTTTTTTGTTGAAATGGAAAATTAATTATTCTCAATAGAAATTCGTTTGCCTAATTTTTTGGTAAAAAGTTCAACTTTTATGGTTTAAAAATGCAGACTATTCATCTTTTTTGCTTGAAAATTCAACAATTTAGTAACAGATTTTACTATGTCGTAAACAATAAAATGGTTTTGTAAAAAAAATAGGTTTAATATTTTTTAATGGAAAATTAGTTCTCAGTGGAAATGTAAATACTCCATTTTAATCGAAGAAAAAGATTTTTGGTCATCTCCCAATTTACAAATTGTTCGTTTCTCTTATTTAACATTTGTTTATCACCTATTTGCAACCTATTTTAGAAAAAAATGTCACCTATTCACCTTTTTGGATGATAATAGCTACTGTGATGACTGTAACTGATTAATAAAAAGTCGGAATTTAAAAGGAACAAAAAAGAATTTAATGGTGAATTATTAGTCGTCATTATTATCGTCCTCTGTGTTACGATGCGCTCCTCGGTCGAATCGTGGATGGAAATTACCCCCACCATACCTACCGTTTGGGAGCCGCAAAACAGAAAGTGCATGATTACCACTGTGAGTTCGTATGTAAGCCGAAAATGCAC
>NC_046663.1:18578681-18580186 GCF_010883055.1 Belonocnema kinseyi
TATAGAGCTCCAAGGAGATTATGTTGAAAAATAAAAAAAAATTTACCCAAAAAAAATTGTTTTTATACTTCATTCTAAGGACTTATTTAACTACCCTCGTAAGATTAAAATATTTATGAGAAGTTGTTCAACATACGTATTTTACGCTGCGTTATTATTATTATTTTATAAATTTGTACTTTTATAAAAACAAATAAAAATAAGAGAAAGAAAAGGATTGGGATCTTCTCTCTCTCTAAATCTCTACATGGTTAACAGTATAATCTTGAGCACGAGGCTCGAAATATAATTGTTCGATCAAATGAGCCGTTTCAGCGCGTGAAATTCGATCGAAGTTATATGAGCGCCTCGTTCGAAAAGATTATACTATTTTACTATTTTTGAATAAGAGCGCTACAAAAGTTTTTTTTAAATAAAACAAAAACGGTTTTGGATATAAATGAAATTCTTTATTCATGTGAAAGTACATTCGATGCCATTATGTATGGAACTCGATTTCTTTTGCATGGCCACCACGGGCACGCTTGCAGAAGTCCAGACGCTGAACTCAATTTTCGACGGTTTTCAAGCATAATTCGGCTGATACTGCTGCAATTTTACGTTCGATATTCGTACGAAGTTCATCAATCGTCGCTGGCTTGTTGGCATAGACCATAGACTTGACGTAGCCCCACAGAAAATAGTCAAATCGCACGACCGAGGCGGCCAATTGACTGGGCCATTTCGTGAGATAACACGCTCACCAAACTTGGTTTTAAATAAATCGATTGTGACATTCGCTGTGTGGCTTGTGGCGCCGTCCTGTTGAAACCACATATTGTCCAAGTCCATATCATCCAATTCGGGCCAAAAATATTCGGTTATCATAGAGCGGTAGCGATTCCCATTCACAGTAACGTGCCGGTCTTGATCATCATGGAAGAAGTACGACCCAATGACGCCGCCGGCCCATAAACCGCACCGAACCGTAATTTTTTCGGGATGTAATGTTGACTCATGGAGTTCGTATGGATTGCTGCCTGACCAATAATGCATATTTTGCTTATTGACGACGCCATTTAGCCAGAAATGAGCCTCATCGCTGAAGATGATTTTTCGATGAAAATCCGGATCATTTTCAAGTTGTTGCTAATTACTGGGTGGTTCTTCGATATGTATTGCGGTTGGAATTTGGAATATCATTTTTTTTTGTATCGACAATAAATATTTTACTACAGTAAAATACATTGACGCTGTATTCACTTTTCAAGCATGATCCTTTGAACTTTTTCTCAAATTATTTAACTTTTATTTAATACTAATTAATTAATAATTACAAATATTTATATACATTATAACATGTTATTAATAAATGAGTTATAATCAAATTGTTAAAAACAGAAACGTGACATGCGCTTTAGCTTTATATACACTGAAAAAACTAGTTGGTTGGGACAACTAACAAAGTAGTAGGCCCAACTATTTTAGTTTGTAATATATGCCGCTGCTATTAAAGTGGTTGAGGC
>NC_046663.1:18580286-18614444 GCF_010883055.1 Belonocnema kinseyi
AAAACTGGTTAGTTACTGTTACCATCGAAGTAGTTGTTGTAGCTTATACCAACTCTACTAATAAGGAGCTTCTTGTCGCATCTAACCATTTTTTTCAGTGTACGCACGCTCGTGATTAAAAAGTTGCGACTGTACTCTGCTCTGAGTATCGGAGTACCCACTACTCCGACCAGTGGGCGTATCAAGAACACGCATTATATGAGCATACCTAGTTCATTTTCGGGGCACTGACTACGTGAAACGAAGGGCGCTTCGGTCGCATTGATAGCGGTATATATGTTACACTGAAAGTCTCTCAGTGTAGGTAAGTCACCTACCTCTAAAAATATGAAGGAACTGGGGATCAGGCCTGTATGTCGGCTGCTGAGGGCCCCGCGATGTTTCGTTTTTCTTATTCTCTAAAACGTTGTGCACTCTAGCGGCAACTTAGAGATCTACATGGTTAACAGTATAATCTTAAGAACGAGGCTTGAAATATAACTTCGATCGAATTTCACGTGCTGAAGGCGCTCATTTGATCGAACAATTAATAATCATAAATTAAAATAAATATAATTAATAAGCATAAATAAAAATAAATATAATTAATAATCATATATTAAAATAAATATAATTAATAATCTTAAATTAAAATAAATATTAAAATAGCTACATTGGTTTTCATACAATTTTAATTCAATTTAAATTTTTAAAAGTTACAATTACATTC
Source organism: Belonocnema kinseyi (assembly GCF_010883055.1). Classification (NCBI taxonomy): domain Eukaryota; kingdom Metazoa; phylum Arthropoda; class Insecta; order Hymenoptera; family Cynipidae; genus Belonocnema; species Belonocnema kinseyi. The sequence continues at coordinate 18,580,996 of NC_046663.1, forward strand.
TTGAATTTTGAAAACTTAAAAATCACAAATTCTTCAATTTTCAAGGTTTATATTTTAAAGATATGTAGCTGTAATTTTTTTTAATAGTTCAATTTTGAAGATTTACAATTAAAAATTCTCCAGTTTTCACGATTTACAATTTAAAAATTTTCAATTTTAAAGATATATAAATAAAAATTCTTTAATTATAATATAAAACATCAAAATTACAACATTTTTAATTGTAAAACTTAAAAACACTGGCATAGATTTTGATTTTAAAATTTCGAAATTAAAAACTTTAATTTCAAATGAAAATTACAGATTTTTTAATATACAACTTGAAATTTGCATCATTTTAATTTGTAAATTCTCAAAATTAGAAACTCTTCTATTTTAAAAGAGTTAAAATTGAAAAATCTTGATTTTTGGATTTTGGAAATAAAAAATAATCATTTTTGTTGTTGTGAATCTTTAAAATTCAAGAGTTTTCAATTTTAATTCATTATAATTAAAGTTTTTAATTTAAAAAAATTTACGATTTAAAAATGATACAAATTTCAATTTTGATGATTTATATTCCAAAATTTATCAATTTGGAAAGTTTAAAATTAAAAATTTGACTTTCGAGCTTGAAAATCATAAAATTAAAATCTAAAATTAAAATCTTAAATTTTGAATTTTGGAACTCAAAAGTCAAGGTTTCAATTGTAAATTGTCAAAAGTAAAATTCTTCAATTTTAAAGATTTACAATTAAAAGCTCTGCAATTTTCAAGAACTTTCATTAAAAATTCTTAAATTTCGAAAATATAGAATAAAAAATTATTCCATTTTCAAGATTGAAAATTTAAATTCTTCAATGTTGAAGATTTATAATTGAAAAGTCTTATTTTAAAGATGTATAATCAATAATAATAATTCTTGAAATTTTCTTCCAAATTGAACAATTTTGGAATATGAATCATCAAAATTACAGCATTCCTAATTGTTAAACTTAAAAAGTCTGGCATAGATTTTAATTTTTTAATTTCGAAATTAAAAACTTCAATTTCAAATAAATTTTTAGATAATTTTGAATTGTAAATTCTCAAAATTAGAAACTCTTAAATTTTACAAATGTACGAATAAAAATTCTAAAATTTTGAATTTTGAAAATCAAAAGTCAAGATTTCAATTGTAAATTGTCAAAAGTAAAATTCTTCAATTTTAAGGATTTAAAATTAAAAGATCTGCAATTTTCAAGAACTTTAATTAAAAATACTTAAATTTCGAAAATATAGAATTAAAAATTATTCAATTTTCAAGATTGACAATTTAAAATTCTTCAATTTTGAAGATTTATAATTTAAAAATTTTATTTTAAAGATGCACAAATAATAATTTTTTATATTTTATGATTTTGAAGATCGAAAGTCAAATTTTCAATTCTAAATTTTCCGAATTGATCAATTTTGAAAAAAAATCATCAAAATTACAGCATTTTAAATTGTGAAACTTAAAAAACTTGCATAGATTTTAATTTTTAAATTTCGAAATTAAAATTTCAATTTCAAATGAAAATTACAGATTTTTTAATTGCACAGCTTGAAACTTTCATCATATTGAATTTTAAATTCTCAAAATTAAAAACTCTTCTATTTTAAAAGAGTTAAAATTGAAAATTTATTATTAAAAAATATTTAAAAATTCAAATATGAAAACTCTTAAATTTGAAAGAAGTATAAGTAAAAATTCTCAAATTTTTAATTTTGGAAATCAAAAGTCAAGATTTCAATTGTAAATTGTCAAATGTAAAATTCTTGAATTTTAAAGATTTAAAATTAAAAGTTCTGCAATTTTCTAGAACTTCAAATGAAAATTATTCAATTTTGAAAATATTGAATGAAAAAAATTTTAAGAATTTTAAGAATTTCAAATTGTCAATCTTGAAAATTGTATAATTTTTTATTCTATATTTTCAAAACTTAAGAATTTTTAATATAAGTTCTTGAAAATTGCAGAACTTTTAATTTAAAATCTTAACAATTGAAGTAATTTACTTTTGACAATTAACACTTGAAATCTTGACTTTTGATTTCCAAAATCCAAAAATAAAGAATTTTCAATTTTAACTCTTTTAAAATAGAATGGTTTCTAATTTTGAGAATTTACAATTCAGAATGATGCAATTTTCAAGCTGTATAATTAAAAAATCTAAAATTTTCATTTGAAATTAATTTTTTAATTTCGAAATTTTAAAAATTAAATCTATGCACGTTTTAAGCTTCAAAATTTTAAATGCTGTAGTTTTGATGATTTATATTCCAAAATTGTTCAATTCGAAAGATTTAGAATTCAAAATTTGACTTTCAATCTTCAAAAACATAAAAAAATTTAATTATTATTTATACATCTTTAAAATAAAATTCAAAAATTATAACTCTTAAAAATTGAAGAATTTTAAATTCTGAATCTCGAAAATTGCAGAACTTTTAATTTTAAATCTTCACAATTAAAGAAACTTTTGACAATTTAGAATTTATATCTTGACTTTTGAAAAAAATGAGAATATATTCAATTTTAAAGAGTTTAATTTGAAAACTCTTAAATTTTGAAATTTGGAAATCAAAAGTCAAGATTTCAGGTTTAAATTGTCAAAAGTAAAATTCTTAAATTGTGAAGATTTATAATTTAAAACTCTTATTTTAAAGATGTATAATAAATAATAATTCTTAAATTTTTATGATTTTGAAGATCGAAAGTAAAATTTTCAATTATAAATCTACGAAATTGAACGATTTTGGAATATAAATCACCAAAATTACAGCATTTTAAATTGTGAAACTTGAATCTTCCATAATTTTAAATTGTTGATTCTCAACATTAAAAACTCTTGAATTTTAAAGATATATAAATAAAAATTCCTAAATTTTGAATTTCGGAAATGAAAAGTCAAGATTTCAATTTAAATTGTCAACATTAAAACACTTCGATTTTAAAGATTTTAAATTAATAGTTAGCAATTATTAAGAGTTTCAATTCAAAATTCTTGAATTTTGAAAATATAACATACAAAATATTCAATTTTTAAGATTTTTGAATTGTAAAATCTCAAAATTAAAAACTCTTGCATTTTAAAGATGTATAAATAAAAATTTTGAAGATTTGACCTGAACTTTTTACAAAATTTTTAAAATTTAAGAATTTTTATTTATGCATGGTTGAAATAAAAGAGTTTTTAATTATAAATCTTAAAAATTGGAGAATTTTAAATTCTATATTTTTTAAATTCAAGAATATTCAAATGAAGCTCTTTAAAATTTCAGAACTTTTAATTTTAAATCTTCTTAACTGAAGAGTTAAAATTTTGATAATTTACAATTGATAACGCGGCTTTTGATTTCCAAAATTAAAAATTAACACTTTTTTGTGCATCTTTAAAATTCAAGAGTTTCCAAATTTTAACTGTTTAAAATTTTTAAGTATTCATATTTCATTTTGAATTGTAAATTAAAAAAAAAAAAACTTTCATTTTAAATAATTAAAATTGAAAACTCTTGAATTTTAAACATGTACAAAAAAATTCGAATTTTGGAAATCAATAGTCAAATTTTCAGTTGTAAGTCGACAACATTAAAACTCTTCAATTTTGAAGCTCTTCAAAATTGCAGAAATTTTACTTTTAAATCTTCACCATTAAAAAGTTTCAGTTTTAACAATTTATAATTGAAAACTTAACTTGATATCCAAAATTAATTTTTTTTACATCTTTAAAATTCAAGAGTTTTTAATTGTAATTCTTTAAAATTAAAGAGTTTTTAATTTCGAGTATTTACAATTGAAACTGACGTGTGAATTCTCAAAAATAAAAACTACAATTTAAAAATATTTAAATTGAAAAACCAACAGTCAAGTTTTCAATTGTAAATTGTCAAAATTAAAACTCTTCGCTTTTGAAGATTTAAAATTAAAAGTTCTGCAATTTTGAAGAATTTTAATTGAAAATTTTTGAATTTTGAAAATATAGAATTAAAAATTATTCAATTTTCAAAATTGGGAATTTTAAGCTCTTCAATTTTACAGATTTACAATTAAAAATTCTTTTATATTAGAGATATATGAAAAAAATTCTTGAATTTGGATTATTTTGCAAAAAGTCAAATTTTCAATTCTAAATTTTCCAAATTTATAATTTTTGGGATATAAATCATCAAAATTACAGAATTTTAAATTTTCAAACTAAGATCTTGCATAAATTTTAATTTTTAAAATTAAAAACTGGAATTTGAAATAAAAATTACAGCTTTTTTTTAAATTTTAGAACTTGAAACTTCCATCATTTTTAAATCGTAAATTTTCCAAATTAAAAACTTTAATTTTAAAGAAATAAAATTTTAAAGATTCACAAAAAAATGTAATTTTTTAATTTTGGAAACCAAAATTAAAACTTTTCAATTTTGAAGATTTAAAATTAAAATTTCTGTAATTTTGAAGAATTTCAATTGAAAATTCTGGAATTTTGAAAATATAGAATTAAAAATTATTTTGTAAAAAGTCAAATTTTCCCTTCTAAATTTCCCAAATTGATAATTTTTGTGATATAAATCATCAAAATTGCAGAATTTTTAATTGCCAAACTCAAAATTTGCATAAATTTTAATTTTTGAATTTTAAATCTAAATTACAGATTTTAAAAATTTTAGAACTTGAAACTTGCATCATTTTTAAATTGTAAATTTTCAAAATTAAAAACTCTTTAATTTTAAAGAATTAAAATTAAAACTCTTCAATTTTGAAGATTTGAAATTAAAAGTTCCTCAATTTTTAAGAAATTCAATTGAAAATTCTTAAATTTTGAAAATATAGAATTAAAAATTATTCAATTTTCAAGATGTACAATTTAAAATTCTTCAATTTTGAAGATTTATAATTAAAAACTCTTTTATATTAGAGATATATGAAAAAAAATCCTAAATTTGGATTATTTTGTAAAAAGTCCAATTTTCCAAATTGACCATTTTTGGAATATAAATCATAAAAATTACAGAATTTTTAATTGCTAAACTCAAAACTTGCATACATTTTAATTTTTTAATTTTTTAATAAAAAAATTGAGTTTTAAATAAAAATTACAGATTTTTAAAATTTTATAACTTGAAACTTGCATCATTTTTAAATCGTAAATTTTCAAAATTAAAAACTCTTTAATTTTAATCAATTAAAATTGAAAACTCTTTGAATTTTAAAGATATTTTTGAAATGAAAATTCAAGCTTTCAATTGTTAATTGTCAAAATTAAAACTCGAAAATTTTGAAAAATTAAAATTAAAAGTTCTGCGATTTTTAAGAACTTCAATTAAAAACTCCTGAATTTTTAAAATTTAGAATTAAAAACTATTTAATTTTTCAGAAATACAATTTAAAGTTATACAATTTATAATTCTTCAATTTTGAAGATTTATAATTAAAAATTCTTTTATATTATAGATATATGAAAAAAATCTTAAATTTTGATTATTTCGTAGAAAGTCAAATTTTAAATTAGAAATTTTCTAAATTGATAATTTTTGGAATATAAATCATCTAAATTACGAAATTTTCAATTGCCAGACTCAAAACTAGCATAAATTTTAATTTTTAAATTTCAAAATTACAAACTTGAATTTGAAATCAAAATTACAGATTTTTAAAATTTTAGAACTTGAAACATTTATCATTTTAAATCATGAATTCTGAAAATTAAAAACTCTTTAATTTTAATGAATTAAAATTGAAAACTCTTGAATTTCAAAGATTCACAAAAAAAATTAATTTTTAATTAGATTAATTAATTAAATTTTTCTAGTCAATTTTTCAATTTTAAATTGTCTAAATGAAAACTCTTCAATTTTGAAGATTTAAAATTAAAAGATCTGCAATTTTTAAAAACTTCAATTGAAAATTCTTGAATTTTGAAAATCTAGAAATAAAAATTTTTCATTTTTATTCTGTAAAAAGTCAAGTCAAATTGTCAACCAAAAAATAAACATATTTTCAAATCTTATAAAATTTTCTGTAAAATCTATTTAAAAAATGTTGAAAAATGTAAATATAGATTATTATATACATATTGTATATTTTTAATTGCATTATATTATGTGATATGAAATTAGCGACATTTCAAGTGATTCGATAGATTTTTCTTTAAAAAATTTATCTGAAAATAAATTCACTGTCATTTTCCCAATTATTATTTATAATAAATAATAATACTTACAAATCCAGAGTCGCAAAGTACAGCCTCAATAATTCCAGCGACAAAAGACGCACAATTTAAACTGCCTTTGTCCTTTGGAACGGAGACAAATTTATTGACCAAGGATTCCTTTTCGATAATATAATAAGTGCGTTCATCATCATTAGCGTGTTCTAATTTGTCGGCTTCTTTGCCAAATAGGGATTTCCAAAGTGTGCTTTTGACAAAAAGAAGCGCGCTCAGTAATTTTATTTCTCGTTTACCACCCTTTTCGCGAACAATCAGAAGATCCGTTACTCGATGGCCCACTTCCATTCCCAATTCAGATAATCTGAAATTTTATAATCCAGGATTTTGTAAATCGAAAATTCCAATTAAGAAATTTTAGTTCTACAAATTTATTTCCTAAAGAGAAACTTTTTCTTAAATTGCACCATTCAATTTTCAGTTCAAATATTTAATTTTCAGCCAAGGAAAAGGGAATTTTCAACAAAATAACTAGATTTTTAACCAAAGTAAATGTTTTATTGTCCATAGAGAAAAAAATTCAATCCTAAATTTTTTATTTTGAAAGCAAAAAAAACCCCATTAATTTTATATAAAAAAGCTCAATTTTCCACTAAATAAATTCGGTGTAATTTAAAAAAAATAATAAATTCCAACTAAATTAATTAATTTTCAACTCAAAAAGATTAATTTTCAAGCAAAAATGAAATAGTTTCATTTTTTAATAATAAAAAAATTCAAACTGAAAAAAATGTTTTTTTTTATGAAAATAGTGAAATTTTCAACAAAAAATGATGATTAATCAACTAAAAAATTAATTTGAATCCTTCACCAAAAAAGATTCATTTTGAAAGTAAAAAGAAATATTTTATAATCTATGAAGAAAAAAAATTCAATCCTAAATTTTTGAATTTGAAACAAAAAAAAAACAATTAATTTTATATAAAAAAGCTCAATTTTCCACTAAATAAATTCAGTGTAATTTAAAAAAAAAACTAATTTTCAACTCAAAAAGATCAATTTTCAAGCAAAATGAAATAGTTTCATTTTTTAATAATAAAAAAATCAAACTGAAAAATGTTTTTTTTTTAAATCAAAATAGTGAAATTTTCAACAAAAAATTATGAATAACCAATTAAAAAATTAATTTGTAAGAAATTAGTGTAATTTTCTAATAAACAGTTAAATTTTATAATTAATTCTTTAATTTTAGAGCCGAAAATACAAATTTTGTACAAAAATAATTGAATTTTCAATCAAAAATGACGAATTTTCAGCCGAAGAGAATAATCTTCAGCTATATAAAATAAATTTTCAACAAATAGTGCAATAGATTGATACTTCCTCTAAAAAATATTTTAATTTTCAATCAAATACAGTTTAATTAAACAAAATATTATGAATTTTCAAAAAAATAATTGAATCCTACACCAAAATAGATTAATTTTAAAACCGAAAAAAAATATTTCATAGTCCATAATGAAAGAATTACAATCCTACATTTTTAAATTTGAAAGCAAAAAAAAAACAATTTTATATAAAAAAAGCTTAATTTTTCATTAAATAAATTAATTTTCAACTCAAAAAGATCAATTTTCAAGCAAAAATGAAATAGTTATATTTTTTATAATAAAAAAATTTCAAACTGAAAAAAATGCTTTTTTTTTTGCAAAATAGTGAAATTTTCAACAAAAAATTATGAATAATCAAATAAAAAATTAATTTGTTAAAAAAGTAGTGTAACTTTCTAACAGACAGTTAAATTTTTTAATTAATTCTTTAATTTTAGAGCTGAAAATACAAATTTTGTACAAAAATAGTTGAATTTTCAATCAAAAATGACGAATTTTCAGCCGAAGAGAATAATCTTCAGCTATATAAAATAAATTTTCAACAAATAGTGCAATAGATTGATACTTCCTCTAAAAAATATTTTAATTTTCAATCAAATACAGTTTAATTAAACAAAATATTATGAATTTTCAAAAAAAAAATTGAATCCTACACCAAAATAGATTAATTTTAAAACCGAAAAAAAATATTTCATAGTCCATAATGAAAGAATTACAATCCTACATTTTTGAATTTGAAAGAAAAAAAAACAATTAATTTTATAAAAAATAGCTTCATTTTTCAATAATAAAAAAATTCAATCTAAAAAAAAGATGCTTTTTTTTAACAAAATAGTGAAATTTTCAACAAAAAATGATGAATAATCAACTAAAAAATTAATTTGAATGCTTTTGATTCATTTTGACAGGAAAAATAAATATTTTATAAAAAAACATATAATTTTATATAAAAAAAGCTAAATTTTACACTAAATAAATTTGGTGTCATTAAAAAAAAACGTATTTTCAACTCAAGATATTAATTTTCCACTCAAAAAGATCAATTTTCAAGCAAAAATGAAATCGTTTCATTTTTTAATAATAAAAAAATTAAATCTAAAAAAAAGATGATTTTTTAACAAAATAGTGAAATTTTCAACAAAAAATGATGAATAATCAACTAAAAATTAATTTGTAAGAAAGTAGTGTAATTTTTTAAGAAAGAGTTAAATATTCTAACAAATTCTTTAATTTTAGAGCCGAAAAATATAATATATGATATACTTCCTCTAAAAAATATTTCAATTTACCATAAAAAACAATTTAATTAAACAGAAAAAATTGAATTTTCAACTAAACATTCGAATCCTTCAGCAAAAAAGATTAATTTTCGAACCAAAAAGATAAATTTTGAAGCAAAAGAATTGGATTTTAAACCTAAAAGGATTTTATAGTCCATGAAAAAAATTTTATTCAAAATGATTGAATTTTAAAGCAAAAAAAGCTATTTTCTATAAAAAGCTGAATTTTCTACCAGAAGAATTGAATGATAAATAATGAAAAACAACGAGTTTTCGACGAAATAATTAATTAATGATGAATTAAAAAGATCAATTTTCCAAAAAAAAATAAAAGTTTGATTTTTTATAATAAAACAATTAATTTTCAACAAAAAACATTAATTTGTACCAAAGTAGCTCAACTTTTGAACAATCAGTTGAATTTTCTACCAAATTCTTGCATTTTCAAGCCGAAAAATACGAATTTTGTATAAGATAGTCGAATTTTCAACTAAAAATTCTAAATTTTCAACAAAATAGTTAAATTTTCAACCAAAGAGATGAATCTTCATCTAAAAAAAAATCAATTCTAAACAAGAGGTGTAATATCTGATATTTCATCTGAAAAATATTTCAATTATCAATCAAAAATAGTTTAATTAATAAGATTAGTTTTCAAACCAAAAAAAGAAATTAAAAAAAATTGGATTTTAACCAAAGAAATATTTTATAGTTTATAAAGGAAAAAATTCAAAATTGCTGAATTTTCAAGCAAAAATAAAAATAATTTTCTTTAAAAAAATCGGAACTTTCTACCAAAATACTTGAATTATTAATAACAAAAAAAACGAGTTTTCAACGCAATAAGTTAATTTTCAAACCATAAGGAAAAAATTTAATTAAAAATTGTTCGATTTAAAAAAAACCAACTAATTTCTTATAAAAAAAACTGAATTTTATACCAAAATAACTGAATTAGCAACAACACCGAAACGAGTTTTCAACCTAATAAATTAATTTTCAAATCAAGAAGATAAATTTTCAAGCAAAAATGAAACAGTTTCATTTTTTAATAATTAAAAAATTATTTTTCGTAGAAAAATGAATTTTTAAGAAAATAGGGTAATTTTCAAATAAAATAGTAAATCATCAACTCAAAAAAATAATTTGTAATAAAGTAGCTAAACTTATGAAAAAAAAACAGTTGAATTTTCTAACAATTTCTTTAATTTTCAATCAACAACAGTTTAATTAAATTCTATATTTAAATTTAAATTTAAATTTAAATTTCTGGAATATAAATTCTCAACAGCAAAAAAGAAAAGGAACTTTGGAACAGTTGAATTTTCCAAGAAATTCTGAAATTTTCAAGCCGAAAATACGAATTTTGTACAAAATAGTTGAATTTTCAATTAAATAGTTAAATTTTGAACCAAAGAGATGAATCTTCAGCTAAAAAAATCAATTCTCAACGAAAAGTGCAATAGTTGATATTTCTTTTAAAAAATGTTTTCATTTTCATTTAAAAACAGTTTAATTTAACCGAAAATTATGAACTTTCAACAAAATATTTTAAACCTTTATCAGATCAAATTAATTTTCGGCCCCCAAAAAAAGAAATTTTCAACCAAAGTTGGATTTTAAACCAACAAATATTTTATAGTTTATAAAAAAAAAACTTTAATTCAAAATTTTTGGATTTTCGAGAAAAAAAATAATTTTCTATAAAAAAGCTTAATTTATTGACAAAAGAATTGAATTATCAACAAACAAAGAAAATAGTTTTTAAAAAATAAATAAATTTTCAACTCAAACTAAATTTTAAAGCAAAAACGAAACAGTTTTATTTTTTAATAATGAAAAAATTATCTTTCAACCAAAAAATTATTTTTTAACAAAATAGTGCAATTTTCAAATAAAATGACAAATCATCAACTAGAAAAAATTGTTTGTAAGAAGTAGCTAAACTTTTGAACAAATAGTTAAAGTTACTACCAAATTCTTGAATTTCTAAGCCGAAAATACGAATTTTTAACGAAATATTTGAATTCTTCACCAAAAAAGATTAATTTTCGACCAAAAAAAAGGAATTTTAAACTAGAGTTATATTTCAAACCAACGATGATTTGATAGTTTATAAATAAAAAATTTTAATTCTCATTTTTTCATGATAAAAAAATTAATTTTTAACAAAAGAGTGAAATTTTCAACGAAAATCATAAATCGTCAACTAAAAAATTAATTTGTAAGAAAGTAGCTAAACTTCTAAACAAATAGTTGAATTTTCTACCGAATTTTTGAATTTTCAAGTCGAAAATACGAATTTTGAACAAAAACATTGAATAGTAGAATTAAACAGAAAATTATGAATTTTCAACAATATATTTGAATCCTTCAACCAAATAAATTAATTTTCAGCTCAAAAAGATACATTTTCAAGCAAAAATTATATAGTTTCGTTCTTAAATAAAAAAAATTAATTATTACCCAAAAAAATGAATTTTTTTAACAAAACAGTAAAATTTACAACTAAAATTATGAATAATCAACTGAACAAAAAAAATTGTAAGAAAGTAACTCAATTTTTGAACAAATAGTTTAATTTTCTATCAAAATCTTGAATTTTCGAACTCAAAATACAAATATTGTACAAAATTGTTGAATTTTCAACCAAAGAAATTAATTTTTAAGTAAAATGTCAAGTAAAAAAATTAATTTTCAACTTAAAAAAATAAATTGTCAAGCAAAAATGAAATAATTTTTTTCTTAAATAAAAAATATGATTTAAAAAAATTAGCTTTTATAGAAATAGTGAAAATTTCAACTAAAATGATAAATCGTTAACCAAAAAAATTAATTTGTAAGAAAGCAGTGCAACTTTTGAACAAATAGTTGATTTTTCTACCAAATTCTTGAATTTTGAAGCCGAAAAGACAAATTTTTAACAACATTGTTCAATTTTCAACCCAAAAATATGAATTTTTTACAAAAAGGTTCATTTATACAAGAAAAACGTTTGAATTTTCAACAAAATACTTTAATTTTCAACTGAATAGTTACATTTTTTACCAAAAAAGATTAAATATTTGCCAAAACAGCTGAGTTTTCAAACCGAAAAGATGGATTTTCAGCCTGAATGTTAATTTACAACCAATCCTATAAATTTTCTAGATAATATTAAAATTTGAAAACAAGTGGTTGAATTTTCAACTAAAATGGTGATTATTTAACCAAAAAAATGATTTTTTTTCCACAAATTTGTTCAATTTCGGACAAAATAATTGAAAAAGACGAATTTTCTACAAAAAAAGTTAAATTTTTAACGAAAAATTTACATTTTTAGCCAACAAATATAAGTTTTTTAACAAAAAAAAAATGAATTTCCAAACTAAAAAGATGAATTTTCAACCTAAATTAATAAATCTTCAACTAGAAAAATGTTTTTTTTAAAGTAGTTCAACTTTTAAACGAACACGTGAATTTTCTGCCAAATTTTATAATTTTCAAACCGAAAATAAGAATTTTTTACAAAAAGTTGAATTTTCAACCCGAGAAAGTGAATTTTCAACAAAAAAAAACGAGTTTTAACAAAACATTCGAATCCTCAACAAAAAAGATCAACTTTCGACCAAATAGTTCAATTTTCAACAAAAAAAAACTTTAATTTTTAACAAAAGTTCTGAATTTTCAAGCCGAAAAGACGAATTTTTGAAAAAATAGTTAAATTTTCAATCAAATATGTATATTTAGTTATGTTTTTTATCAAAAAGATGACATTTTTACCAATAGAGATGAATTTTCAAATCAAAACGACAAATTTTCCACAAAAACGTTGTATTTTTAACTCAAAAATATGAATTTATAACAAAAAAGTTCATTTATACAAAAAAACAGATTAATTTTCAACACAATACTCAAATTTTCAACTAAAATTATGATTCTTCGAAAAAAAAAATATATTTTTTTGTATAAATTATTTCAATTTTCGACCAAGTGGTTGAGTTTTCAAATAAAAAAGGATGAATTATGAAGCCAAAAAGGCGATTTTTCTACAATAAAGTTAATTTTTCAACCAAATAGTTACATTTTTTACCAAAAAGACGAGTTTTCAATTTAAAAATACGTACTTTTCACAAAATAGTTCAATGTTTTAACCCGGAAATATGAATTTGCATTTAAAAAGTTCATGAGTATTTTTCTTTCAAATAATTTAAAAAAATATAAAATTATTTTCAAATAATTAATATTCAAATACCAGCATTTTAATCCTGTGATACTTTTAACATAGAATATTTTATAAACGGAATAAATCAGTATTTCATTTACAAATTAAAAATTTTCAAATTTATTAATTTATTGAAGGAAAATTCTCTTCTACTATAAAAGATGTTTTTTTAAAAACAAAATACTGGAATTTTCAACAAAATAATTGAATTTTTAATATAATAGTTGAAAATTTTGAACTAAAAACACAAATTCCTAACAATAAAGTGCCATAGTTTAGATTTTAATAAAAAAAAAGAATAAAAATTATACCACAAAAGGATAGAATTTTAAAACCAAAAAGACAAATTTCCAACAAATAAGGATTTTTAACTCAAAAAATAAATAAAAGTTTATCTAAATTATTGAACTTTCAAACCAGAAGACAAATTTTCTTTACAAAAATTGAACTTTCAAACAAAAAATATAACTTTTCAGCAAAAAATTAATATTCTACGAAACTGATGCATTTTTACCCTACAAAAATGGAATTTCAAACTAAAAAATTATTTTTTTACAAAAAAAGTCGAATTTTCAACTAAAAAATATAAATCTTACAAAATGGAAAAGTTACTTTTTCTGTTGAAAAATTAATTATAACGAAAAAAAATTTCTACAAAAAAGATTGAATTTTCACTCCAAAAAGAAGAATTTTTAACAAACAGAGATGAATTTTTAACAAAAAATTTGAATTCTCTACCAAAGAGTTGCATTTTTATCCAAAAAATATTAAATTTTTTACAAAAACAAATGCATTTGTAATAAATAAATATCAATTTTTTAGAAGTGTAATTTTCATCCAGAAAAGATTTTAGTTCATTTTTCAACACCAAAATATACATTTTAAATAAAAAGTAAATTTTCTACGAAATAGTTTAATTTTCAAGAAAATAGTATAATAGCTTAATTTATAACCAAAAAGTTGCATTTTTATCAATAAAAGATGTGATTTCTGCCAAAGCAGATGAAATTTAAAATAAAAGATAAATTTTCCAAAAAAGAGTTGAATTTTCAATCGAAAAGTTACATTTTTATTCAAGAGAGATGAAATTTTTCCTAAAACAGACGAATTAAACAAAAAAAAAACTTTAAAAAATAGTTAAGTTTTCATCCAGAGAAAATTCTAGTTCACTTTCTAAGACCAAAATAAGAATTATAAACAATTTGCAACCAAAACAAATGTCTTTTTAAGAAAACTTCGTAAATAAAAGGTCATTTAGTTTGAGGTTATGTCTACGGTCCAAACAATTTTTCACATTAAAATTTTAATTTTGCAATAAAATTTCTTGAAATAATTTCAAACTTACTTGTTTTGGAGTTCAGGTACGGTGTAAACTCGATTTTGACAATATTGCACAAGTTCTGAAAAAAGGAGAGCAAAACAACTCAAGCTAACCTCTCCTTTGCCTTTACTGAGCGATTTATCGAGAATACTAGTTCGCGGACGAACTACCGATATCGTTATAGAAGACATGATTCTAACTTATTCCAAAATTAAATAAAACTTTTATTTTTAACCACAAATCTCTAAAAATTATCACAATTTTGACACCTGTCAAACTTCGAACATCTCTGCTTCGACCTCTTTCGTTTACTGTTCGTCCTCCAATAGAAACGTCAGTTCACAAGAAGAATTCATGGGATTGGTTGTTCTAGATACGAAACTGAGCGCGCGTAGTTCAAATACTTTAAATGAAATTATCGAGAATGCCCTTACCAAACCAGTTAAATTTTTTTTTTTAATTTTCTATTAAATCTGTTCAAATTATTTGACCGAATATGTTAAATAATAGAAAAATTTGACTCGATAATTACTTGCTTATTTTTTAGGTACAATTATTATATAAACAAATGTCATGTGTGGAAATTTGTTTATAACTTTTTTTTAATTTTGAAGGATTTTTAAACAATTTTTAAGAAGACTTGTAATTATTTTAAACTTTTCAAATTTTGAACCTTTGTTTAATTTTTTTTTTTAATTTCTAAAAAATTTTTTTACATTTTTGTACATCATTTAAAATGTCCCTTTTTAAAAATAAAAAATCATTTTAATTTTTCGAGGAATCTCAAGAAAAATTTTGTATTTTCTTGTCACCTTTCGAAATTCTTCATAATCTTATCCTTGAAATTTAAAGGATTTTGAAAAGTATCAAGGTGGAATACAAATTTATTTTAAAATTCCTGGGAAAATTAAAAATGATTTTTGGTTTTAAAAAATTTATTTTAAGATAATTTTTATAAATATTTAGAAAAATTACGAAATGTTTCCAAAATTGCCCCAAAATAATCTTTTAGATTTTTAAACAATTTTTGTCTCATTTTGAAAATTTTTAAATTAATTTTAGAGCAAATAATTTATAAAAATGTAAACAAAATCTTGAAGATTTTGCGGACATTTTTTTAATTTTTGAAAAATGTTGCAGAAATGTGGCACCATTTAGAAAATTCAAAAATAAATATTTGGAAAAATTCTAAGGATTTTGAAAGATATCAAAATTATAAAGAATAATTTTGTATAATTCCTATGAAAAATTAAAATATTTTATTTTGAAAAATGCATTTCATGAGAATATTTAAAAAGATTCCCAAGAATGTCCAAAAGGAATATTAATTTCTTTAAAACCATTTTTGTTATTTTGCAGAATTTTAAATAAATTTTAGGAAAAATTTAAATCATTTAAGAAAATATTTAGAAGCTTTGAAAGAAAGATAATTTAAAAATACAGATATTTTCATACTTAAAAAAAAAAGTTTTTGAACAAAATTTCGAAAGGGAAGAGAATAAAAAATTGTCGCAACATTCCTGGAAAAAATTCAAATGTTTTTTTATTTAAAAAAATTATATTTGATATAATTTATGAAAATATCAAGAAAAGTTTATAAGATTTGGAGGCAATTTGAAAACATTTTTAAACATTTTAAGAAAAATGCTTATCATTTTAAAATATTTGTAAGTTTTGAAAAAATTCTAAAAATAATTTTTAATTAGGAAAGATTTCAACCAATTAAAAACAAAATGCAAGCTTTTAAAGATTTCGAAATAAAGTTTGGAAACTTTTTAACTTTTTAAGGATCTTGAAGTGTATCAAGATAATAAAAAATCGTTTCTTGAGATTTCAAAAAAATTTTTAACAAAAATTGAAATGAATAAAACATTTTCAAGATTTCTGGGCAAATTTTTTTAAAATGAAATTTCGATTAATTATTTTACAAGATATTTAGAAATTTCAAATAGCTTAAATAGCAAAATATTTCAACATATTTAAAACAAAAATCGATTTTTCAAAATAAGGAAGTGAAATTTTTAAAATTTTTAAAGATTTTGAAAGGTATCAAGATAATAAAAAAATTTCTCAAGATTCCTGAAAACATTTTTTATGATTTTTTTCGAAAACTTTCCGAATAGAAGCTTAAAGATTTTAAAACATTTTTTTTTATTTTGCAGAATTTTACAATTAGGAATTTTGAAAGCTACCAAGAAAATAAAATTTTTTTTTCAAGATTATTGGGAGAATTTAAAATGATTTTTAATTTAAAAAATTAATTTTTAAATATTTTCAGCCTATTTCTTTAAATTTAAAATAATTTTTTTTTGTTTGTTTGAAGATTGAACTGTTTTGTGAAAATTTCGTATTTTTACAAAACAGTTGAATTTTCAAAAAAGTGCATTTTTAACCAAATATTGTAATTTTAGACCAAAACAAATTTTTTCAAGCAAAAATGGAATAGTAACATTTTTAGTTAAAAAAAAATCAATTTTCAACCATACAAAAAACTCAACAGAATAGTTAATTATTTAACAACAAAAAAATGATACATTTTTAGTTTAGAAAATTAATTTTAAACCAAAGTAAACGAACTTTCAACAAAATAGTTACATTTTCTAAGAACAAATGAATTTTAATTGATAAATTTTTAAGAAAAAATTTTGATCCAAATAGTTGAATTTCGAACAAAAAAAAAAAAATTTCGACCTAAAAAGAAAAATGTTCAACAAAACAGATGAATTTTTAACTAAGAAGTTGAATTTTTAACCGAAAAGGATCTTTTTTCCAGCAAAAATGGCAAACTTCATTTTCAGTTTAAAAAAAATTCATTTTCTACAAAAAAAAATACCAAATTTAAAAAAAAATTATGAAACCTTCAACTAAAAAATAAATTTTTAACAAAACAGTTAAATTTCCTACCCCCCCCCCCCCCCCCCCCCCTCATCAAAAATGTCAAATTTTTTTTATTTTGGATTAATCTTTAACCAAAAAAATTAATTTTTTGAAAATAGTTGAATTCTCGACCAAAATAATTCAATTTTCAACCCAAAAATACGATTTTTAAACAAAATAAACGAATTTTCAACTAAAACATAAATTAATTTTAAATCAAAGAAAACGAACTTCCATCATAATAGTTCAATTTTTAACCGAAGAAAAAAAATTTCCACTAAAATTTATAAATTTTTGAGCAAAAATGAAACATTAAATTTTACAAAATACATGAATATGTAAATTCTTAGTTGAAAAATTAATTTTTAACCGAAATGATAAATGTTCATCAAAAAATATTAATTTTTAACGCAAAAAAAAATAATTTTCTACAAGGAAAAATAATTTATTAACAAAACACATGAATTTTCATAAAAATAATTTAATCTTCATAAATAAATGGATTTTCAAAAAAAAATTGAATAGTTAAATTCTTCGTTTAAAAATTAATTTTAAATATAAAAAAAAGAATTTACAACAAGTCAGTTAAATTTTCAATCCAAAAGGTAAATTTTTTTTAATTTATTAATTTATTTAATTAATTTTTAATCAAAAAGATGAATTATTATCAAAATACATACATTTTTGACAAAATAAATATTAATAAAAAAAATGAATTTAAAAAAAAAGTTAAATTCTTGGTTAAAAACTAATTTTTTTCAAAAAAATAAACTGTTAAAAAAATACATGAATTTCCATAAAAATAATTTAGTCTTTATAAACAAATGGATTTAAAAGAAATGGTTTGGTAAATTCTTTTTTTTTAAATTAATTTTAAATATTAAAAAAAAAACGAATTTACAACAAATCAGTAAAATTTTCAAACAAAAATGTAAATTTTTTAAAATGAAAAAAATTAATTTTCTAGCAAAAAAGTCGAGTTATTAACAAAATACATAAATTTTCAACAAAATAGTTAAATTTTTATAAAAAAATGATGGATATTCTATAAAAAAAATTGAATACGTTTTTAGATGAAAAATTAATTTTCAATAGGAAAATACAAATTTCCAACAAAACAGTTTAATTTTCAACAATATAAAATGAATTTTCAACCAAAAAGGTAAATTTTCTAACAATTTTCTAAAAATTTATAAATTTACTATCAACAAATATGAACTTTGAACATTATACGCGGATTTAAAAAAATTACATTTTTAATAAAGAAAATGAATTTTCAACTAAAATGATTAATGTTTAACTAAAAAATTAATTTTTAACGAAGAAGACTAATTTTCTACTAAAAAAGATCAATTATTACTAAAATACATACATTTTTATCAAAATAATCAAATATGAATAAAAAAAATTGATTTTACAACAAACAAAAAAATCAAATAGTTAATTTCTTGGTTAAAAAATTAATTTTCAATGAATATTAAATTTTAACGCAAAAAACTAATTTTCTACTAAAAAATAAATTGTTAACAAAATACATGAATTTCCATTAAAATAATTTAATCTTAATAAACAAATGGATTTTAAAAAAATTGAATAGGTAAATTCTTCATTTAAAGACTAATTTTAAATATAAAAAAACTAATTTACAACAAATCAGTAAAATTTTTAACCAAAAAGGTACATTTTTAATCAAAAAGATTAATTTTCTAGCAAAAAATTTGTGTTATTAACAAAATACATGAATTTTTAATAAAATAGTTGAATATTTACCAAAAAAAGATGGATATTCTATACAAAATTGATAAACAAATATTATTAATATATTATAAATATTATTGTTCAACTAAAAAGTTAATTATCAACAAAAAATACTAATTTTCTACTAAAAAGATGATTTCTCACCAAAATAGATACATTTTGCACAAAATAATTAAATATTAATAAATAAAAAAATGGGTTTTCAACTAAAAATCAAAGAGTTATATTTTCAATTAAAAAAAAAACGAATTTGTAATCAAATTGTTAACGTAATTTCCGATATTATATAATTTTGGCCAATTCTAGAGAAATCGGGTCAAAGTTTAATAAAAAAATTTTTTTTTATCTATCAGTAACTTTCTTGCCGATTTATTTATTGTAACGCATTTATTTACACAAATTTGGTAAAAATTCGATATTAAATTTTTACAAAAGTATCGGTTATTATTTTATTTTTTATCAACAAGAAACTCAATTCCTTTTCCATATGTACATATGAGTGTGTCACCAAGTCTGAAAAAAAAACAAAAATTATATTTAAATTCCTAAAATATGAAGCAGTTTTGTAAACAATGAAGTAATTAAATTACTCTTAACTTACTCATCACTTGCACACAAAGTAATGCCTTGAACATCAGACACACAAGTGATGATTTCATTCTCTTTTATTACGGATAATTCCATATTTTTGTAAAAATATTTGTGTACAATAACTTTTTGATCGGTACTAGTGCTATATAGTTTTCCTTCGCAGAATTTTACACCTGCAGAGGATAAAAATTTAATTTATATTTGATATTCTAATGTTAACTAGATTTTTATATGTATACGTAAATTTAAAAAAAATATATGTTTGATATTAGTTGTTTTTTTTTTATTATTAGGTCGTAAAAAAAATTTTTTTCCGCTGGGATTCGAACCTAAGTCTTCAGATTTCCAGTCTGGTACTTTTATTCAGAGCAACCGACCTTCTAAAAACACTGGAACGATAATGCGACAACCTGGGTTCGAATCCCAGCAGAGCCAAATAAATTTTTTTTCACAACTTTAGAGTAAAATTAATATCAGACTTGACAGCCAAAAATGATTTCAAAACAGGGAAAATAGGCTGATTTTTGAGAAAAAAATAGGGGAATAAATTGTTTTAAATGATATTTATGTAGATGCCACATTCAATTCAATTTGAAAAGCTGAGACGTTAAATTTTCCACGCGCAAACAAAAAGAGAATTTTCAGTTGAAAAGTTGAGTTTTTAAGCTAAAAAGTCGAATATTTTAGAACACAGGTAAGTTTTAAATGTAAATTTAAATATAAAAAAAATAAATTTAAATGTAAAATTTAGAACCAAATAGTAAAATTTACAAAAAAAAAGACGAATGATCAAAAAAGAAGATTAATTTTCTTCCCAAAAAGACCAAAAAAATTAATTTTTAAAGAAAATGTTGAATTTTAACAAAAAAAATTTATTTTCTACAAAAAGACCAATTTTCCACAAAATAGATAATTTTCTCACCAAATAGTCTCATTTTCAACCAAAAGCATTAAATCTACACCAAAAAAAAAACGCATTTTTAATAAAATACGTGAATTTTTAATCACATAGTTGATTTTTTAACTAAAAAAATATAAATTTTCAACAAAAAATGGAAAATTTTTAAATTAAAAAATTAATTTTGAACTAAATAGAACGAATTTTTAAACCCGAAAAAGACGCATTTGTAACAAAATACGTTAATTTCTAAACAAATAGTTAAACTCTTAAATAAGAACGTAAATTTTCAACAAAAAATGGAAAATTTTACTTTTCAAATTAAAAAATTAATTTTGAACTAAATAAAACTAATTTTTCACAAGATAGTTAGTTACATTTTCAACTGAAAAATATCAATTTTAAACTAAAAAAGATTAATTTTCATTTTCGACCAGGAGCATTAATTCTACACCAAAAAGACGCATTTTTTACAAAATACGTGAATTTTTAATCAAATAGTTGAATTTTTAAATGAAAAAATATAAATTTTCAAAAAAAAATGGAAAATTTTAATTTTTAAATTAAAAAATTAATTTTGAACTAAATAGAACGAATTTTTAAACCCGAAAAAGACGCATTTGTAACAAAATACGTTAATTTCTAATCAAATAGTTAAACTCTTAAAAAAGAATGTAAATTTTCAACAAAAAAGGGAAACTTTTAATTTTAAAATTAAAAAATTCATTTTGAACTAAACAAAACTAATTTTTCACAAGATAGTTAGTTACATTTTCAACTGAAAAATATTAATTTTAAACTAAAAAAGATTAATTTTCAATTTCGATCAGGAGCATTAATTCTACACCAAAAAGACGCATTTTTAACAAAACACGTGAATTTTTAATCAAATAGTTGAATTTTTAACTAAAAAAAATATAAATTTTCAACAAAAAATGGAAAATTTTACTTTTCAAATTAAAAAATTAATTTTGAACTAAATAAAACTAATTTTTCACAAGATAGTTAGTTACATTTTCAACTGAAAAATATCAATTTTAAACTAAAAAAGATTAATTTTCATTTTCGACCAGGAGCATTAATTCTACGCGAAAAAGACGCATTTTTTACAAAACACGTGAATTTTTAATCAAATAGTTGAATTTTTAACTAAAAAAATATAAATTTTCAACAAAAAAGGGAAACTTTTAATTTTAAAATTAAAAAATTCATTTTGAACTAAACAAAACTAATTTTTCACAAGATAGTTAGTTACATTTTCAACTGAAAAATATCAATTTTAAACTAAAAAAGATTAATTTTCATTTTCGACCAGGAGCATTAATTCTACACCAAAAAGACGCATTTTTTACAAAACACGTGAATTTTTAATCAAATAGTTGAATTTTTAACTAAAAAAATATAAATTTTCAACAAAAAATGGAAAATTTTAATTTTCAAATTAAAAAATTAATTTTGAACTAAATAAAACTAATTTTTCACAAGATAGTTACATTTTCAACTGAAAAATATCAATTTTAAACTAAAAAAGATTAATTTTCATTTTCGACCAGGAGCATTAATTCTACACCAAAAAGACGCATTTTAAACAAAATACGTAAATTTTTAATCAAATAGTTAAATTTTTAATTTAATAATATAAATTTTCAACAAAAAAGGGAAACTTTTAATTTTGAAATTGGAAAATTAGTTTTTAACTAAATAAAACGAATCTTGAACAAGCTAAAAAATTAATTTTCAACAAAAGTGATGAATTGTGAACAGAAAAAAATTTAATGAAAGTAGTTCAACTTTCGACAAAATAGTTGAATTTTTAACTAAAAAATATGAATTTTTAACTAAAAAATACAATTTTCAACAAAAAAAGGAAACTTTTAATTTTCAAATTGAAAAATTAATTTTGAACTAAATAAAATGAATTTTTAACATAATAGTTACATTTTCAAGCTAAAAGATGAATTTTTAACAAAAGTGATCAATTGTCAACAGAAAAAATTTAATGAAAGTAGTTCAACTTTCGACAAAATAGTTTAATTTCCAACTAAATAATATGAATTTTAAACTAAAAAGATGAATTTTCATCAAAAGTTCTAAGTTTTGAGCCAATGAAGAAGAATTTTTATTTTAAAAAGTTACATTTTCAACAAAAAGTAATCAAATTTCTACCAAATAGTTATACTTTCAAATAAATAATTGAATTTTCATTCGAAAAGACGAATTTTCTAAAAAACAGATGAATTTTCCAACCGAAAATTTGAATTGACCCCAAAAAACTTAATTTACAAACAAGCAATTAAACTTTTAACTCAAATGATGAATCTATATCTAAAAATATTAATTTTTTAGATAAGAACAAAAAAGTAAACTTTTACCCAAAAAGTGGAATTTTAGACAACAAAAAAAAAGACACATTTTCAAGGAAAAAATGGAATAGTTACATTTTTAGTTTTAACAAATAATCAATTTTCAACCGCAAGAAAATTTTCTATAGAATATTTGTATTTTTAAACCAAAAAAGATAATTTTTTAACAAAATAGTTCAATTGTGTACCTCTAAAAGATGACAAATATGCAATTGTCTTGATTTTTTAACAAATCGTTAAATTTTCGTCCAAAATAATTGAATTTTCAACACAAAAATAAGAGTTTTAAATAAAACAAATGAATTTACAACTGAAAAAGATACATTTTAAAGCAAAAATATATAAGTAACATTTTTAAATAATAAAATTAATTTTAAACCGAAAAGAACGTACTTTCAACAAAATAGTTAAATTTTAAATTAAAAATTTTATTTTTCAGCAAAAATGGAATAGATAAATATTTAGTTTAAGAACATTAATGTTCAACTAAAAAATGAATTTTGAACCAAATAGTTGAATTCCCAACCAAAATGATGCATTTTTCACCAAAAAGAAAATTTTCTACAAAATAGATTATTTTTTAACCAAAAAGTTGAATTTTCGACCAAAAAAGATAAATTTTCAAGCAAAAATGAATGAGTTGCATTTTTGGTTAAAGAGAATTATTTTTTTTTATAAATTCAATATAATATTTTAATTTTGAATAAAAAAATTAATTTTGGTCAAAATAGTAGAATTTTCGACCAACACAGTGGAATTTTCAATCCAAAAAGACGTCTTTAAACCAAATAAATTAATTTTCATCCAGATAAGTTGAATTTTCAACAAAAAATGACAAATCTTTAAGCAAAAAATAGAATAGTTATATTTCCAGTTTGAAGGATTAATTAAAAAAAAAGAATTTTTAATGAAATGGTTAATTTTTGAACCAAAATATTTAAATTTTCAACCAAAGATGAACAGTTTTTAAAAAAATGAATGAATTTTCAACTTATAAAGATAAATGTTCAAACATGAATAGAAAAAAAAGATTTCCAAATTAAAAAAAAAATTATTTTTAACCAAAAAAATGAATTTTTAAGCAAATAATTTAATTTTCTACCAAAAAGTCGACTTTTTTGCCCAAAAATAGAAATTTTCCAGATAATACATTAACTTGTTACTAAGGAAGATGAATTATCAGCCAAAAAAGTTACTTTGTAATAACAAAGTTGAACTTTCGATCAAAAAAGATAAATTTTCAAGCCAAAATGAAAAAGTTTAATTTTTAGTTTAAAAGGAATCAACAAATTAGTTTAATTTTCAACCAAAAAAATGAATGTTTAACTAAATAGTTTAATTTTCGACGAAATTAGTTGAATTTCCAACAAAAAAAGTCGAGTTTTGAACAAAATAATTAATTTTTAACAAAAAAAATTCAATTTCTACTCAAAAAGGAAAATTTTGAACAAAATACATGAACTTTCAACTACAAAAAAAAAAAGATTAATTTTCGAAAAAAAGTAGTTCTTAATTAGTTAGTTAAATTTCCAAGTGAAAAAGATTAATTTTCAATAAAAACATAAGTTTTAAACCAAAAATAGAATAGTTAAAAAAACTGACTTCAACAAAAAATAAACGAATTCAAGAAAATAGTTTAATTTTCGACAAAAGCGATTTATTTTCAACTGAAAAAATATCTTTAACCAACACAATTTTTAACCAAATAAGTGAATTTTTAACCAAGAAGACGATTTTTTTTGTCCCAAAAATACATATTTTCAAGAATTTTTCATATCAGCCCAAAAAAAAATAATAAATTTTTAATCAAAAAGTTGAATTTTCGACCGACAAAGATAAATTTTCAAGCAAAAAGATTAAAAAAGAAAAAGATTAATTTTCAATAAAAACATCAATTTTCAACCAAAAATCGAATAGTTAAAATAATTGATTCGAACAACAACAAAAAAACGAATTAAAAAAAATAGCTTAATTTTCAAACAAAGCTATTCACTTTCAACTGAAAAAATATCTTTAACAAAATAAAATAAATTTTTAACCAAAAAGAAGAATTTTTCAGTCAAAAAGACATATTTTCAACAAAATAAATAAAGTTTTTATTAAGAAAGGTTAATCATAAGCAAACTGAATTTTTACACAAAAAGTTTAATTTTCGACCAAAAAATATAAATTTTCAAGCAAAAATGAATGAGTTACATTTTCGGTTAAAGAAAATTAATTTTTTTAATATAATAGTTAATTTTTAAGAAAAAAAATCATTTTTGGTTTCCAGTTTCGAAGGATTGATTAAAAAAATGTATTTTGAACGAAATAGTTAATTTTTTAAACGAAATAGTTAAATTTTCAACCAAAGCTGACGATTTGTTTAAAAATGAATGAATTTTCAACTGATAAAGATAAATGTTCTAACATAAATATAAAATTAAGATTTCCAGTTTAAAAAAATTTATTTTCACCCAAAAACAAAATTTTAATCAAATAGTTGAATTATCAACCAAAAGGATGATTTTTTTTTGCCCAACAATAAAAATTTTCAAGAAAATACATTAACTTGTTATTAAAAAAGATGAATCATCGGCCAAAAAAAATTAATTTTTAATCACAAAGTTAAATTTTCGAACAACAAAGATAAATTTGCAAGCAAACATGAAAAAGTTTCGTTTTTAGTTTAAAATAATGAACAAAATACTTAAATTTTCAACAAAAAAATGAATTTTTAACCAAATAGTTTAATTTTCGACCAAATTAATTGAATTTCCAACACAAAAAAGTCAATTTTTGAGCAAAATAAATGAATTTTCAAAAAAAAAGATTAATTTTCTCCTTAGAAAGGAAAATTTGGAACAAAATACATAAACTTTCAACCAAAAAAGATTAATTTTCAATAAAAACATCAATTTTCAACCAAAAATAGAATAGTCAAAAAAATTTATTCTAACAAAAAATAAAAAAATAAATTAAAAATGTAGTTTAATTTTCGACAAAAGCGATTCATTTTCAGCTAAAAAAATATCTTTAACCGAAAAAAAAATTTTAGCCAAATAGTTTAATTTTCAACTAAAAAGAAGATTTTTTTGGTCCAAAAATACAAATTTTCAAGAAAATACATTAACTTGTTAGTAAAAAAGATAATTCATCAGCAAAAAAAATTTTCAATCACAGACTTGAATTTTCGACCAAAAAAAAAAAAAATAAATTGTCCAGCAAAAATGAAAAAGTTTCATTTTTGGTTTAAAAGAATCAACAAAATAGTTAATTTTTGAACCAAAATAGTTAAATTTTTAAACTAAGATGATTTTTAAAAAACAAATGAATTTTCAACTAATAAAAATACATTTTCAAACAAAAATAGAACACTTGGATTTCTGGTTTAAAAAATATCTTTAACCAAAAAAATTCATTTTTAACCAAATAGTTGAATTTTCAATCAAAAGCCAATTTTTTGGCTCAAAAATACAAATTTTCAAGAAAATGCATTAACTTGTTACTAAAAAAGATGAATCAGCAAAAAAAATAATTATTTTTAATCACAAAGTTGAATTTTCGACCAAAAAAGATAAATTTTCAAGCAAAAATGAAAAATTTTCATTTTTAGTTTAAAAGAATCAACAAAATAGTTAATTTTTCAATAAAAACATCAATTTTCCACTAAAAATAGAATAGTTAAAAAAATTCATTCCCACAAAAAATAAAAAAATAAACGAATTAAAAAAAGTAGTTTAATTTTCGACAAAAGCGATTCATTTCCAACTTAAAAAATATCTTCAACCAACAAAAAATTAAATTTTTTCAAAGGAGTTCTACTTTTAATCAAGTAGTTGAACTTTAAACTAAAAAGATTATTTTTTAACAAAATATGTAATAGTTCACATTTCAATATATTTTAGATAAAAATAAAAAACCGGTTAAATTTAACTAAGAAATGCGAGTTTTTAATCAAATGCATAAATCTTCAACTGGAAAAGATAAATTTTCAATAAAAAATAGAATAGTTAAAAAAATTGGTACCAACCAACAACAAAAAGAAATTAAAAAGTAGATTAACTTAAAAACAAAAACGATGCATTTTCAACTGAAAAAAAATCTTCAACCAAAAAAACATTAATTTATAACAAAGGCGTTCTATTTTTAACCAAGTAGTTGAATTTTAAATTAAAAAAGATGATTTGTGATCGAAGCCTGTAATAGTTGATATTTCACGCAAGAAAGTTTTTAATTTAAATAAAAAACAGTTCACCAAAAAATAAGTATTTTCAACAAAATATCTGAATCTTTAACCAAAACAGATTAATTTTCAACCAAATGGTTCAATTTTTAACTAAAAAATATTAAATTTTTACCTAAATAGTTAAATTTTCAATAAAAAAGATAAATTTTTAACAAAAACCTTCTAAAAAGCGGGGAAAAGGGGAAATATTTAAAAAATATTAAATATTGTATAACAATATTTAAATAAATTATATAAGATCATGTGGACAAAAAATTAATAACATCAAACATAATAAAAATGAAACATTAATTAATTTTAAGGACAGAAATGCACGGAAAAATTAAAATTAAATACCAACCTGTTATTTGTGCGCAATGACAAGTCGAGGAATTCCATTTATTTACAATTTGAGCCGATAAGTTTCCGTTTTCAAGGAGAATTAAATTAAAAACAATCAGGCTAAGTAAATTATCATCGCCTCCGCTCACTAATAAATAATTCCCATCAACTTTTTCTAAATCAAAACTGTTAATGCCCGATTGATGTATATGGATTTTCGTAAAAGGTTTCGGAAGCTCTTTTTCCTTCTCCTGATTTTTTATAAAACTAAAATTCCAAAAGTTTATAATACCATCGGTCGCCATTGTCAGTACAATTAAATTATCCTCGTGTGTAAATGAATGCACTTTCAAAATGCAACGACTATATTCAATAGTATTTTCTATTTTCAGTTTGAGATCGTCTCTGTTAAATGAAAATATTCTGAAAAATAAATTATCACAAATAAAAAATTTGAGATTCAACAATTATTTTATTAATTCGGGGTAGCCGTTTTAATCGAGGAAAAAAATCCTCGGGTTTTTGAGATCAGGAAAATTTTTGCATGGTCATTCAATTTAAAAAATTCGAAGCCTAAAAAATCAAAATTGAAGCACTTGAAAAACAACATTTTTTACCTGCTCACTCAATAAAAATGTTAAAAATAAAAAGTTTCTTTTCACCAATTTAGAAAAAAAATTAAAAATAAAAATTTGTTTACCATGAATTTAATCAAAATGTTAAAAAGGAAAACTTGCTACTTACCATTCAGAAAAAAATCAATAAAAATCTAAAAAAAAAAAAAAATCCTTCTGAAAATTCCAGAAATTTGTTTAAAGATTAAATTTAATACCATGAAATATTTATTCAACCTTTAACTAAATAGTACAATTTTCAAACAAAACGATAAATTTTAAAATAAGAAGATTAATTTCCTACCAAACCAAAAATTCTCTACACAAAAAACAAAACTTTAAAACAAATAGTTCAATTTTCAATCCAAAAGATGAATTTTGAACTAAAATGATGAATCTCAAACAAATAAACAAATAAACCTCTTACTAAAGTAGTTCAAATTTGATAAAATAGTTGAATTTTCAACCAAAAAAATAAATTTTTGAATAAAGAGATTAATTTTTTATCAAACAAGACGAACTTTTAACAAAATAGATGAATTTTAAACCAAATATTAAAATTTTCAAACAAAATAATAAATTTTCAAGTAAGAAAATTAATTTTTCATTGAACAAGACATATTTATATCAAAATAGAATAATTCTTATCCAAAAAGTTGAATTTTAAAACAAAAAGATAATAATAAAATAACTAAAATAAAACAAATAATAAATTTTTAATATGTAGCTCAATTTTGAGCCAAATAGTTAAATTTTCAAACAAAAAGATGATTATTTTTAATAAGAAGATTAATTTTATGCCAAACAAGACAAAATTGGATCAAAAAAGATTAATTTTAAACAAAATAGTTGAATTTTTGACCAAGATTGTGAATTTTCTTTCGAAAAAGACTAATTTTTAACAAAATAAATTTATTTTCAACTAAAAAGATGAATTTTCAAATAAAAAGATTGCCTTTCTACCAAAAAATACCCATTTTCAACAAAAAAGATGAATTTTTAACCAAATAGTTCATTTTCAATCAAAAAGATGAATTTTCAACGAAAAAGATTAATTCCCTACCAAAAATATAAAATTTTAACCAAAAAAAATGGAATTTTTTACCATGAAGAGTGATTTTCAATAAAAAATATAAATTTTTTAACAAAAAGATAAAAATTTTCAACAAAATGGATGAATTTTTAACCAAATAATTAAATTTTCAACTGAAAAGATAAATTTTTGAATTACGAGATTAATTTTTTATAAAACAAGACGAATTTTTAATAAAATAGATGAATTTTAAACCAAATATTCAAATTATCTAACCAACCAATAAATTTTCAAATAAAATAAATAATTTTTCACTAAACAAGATACACTGATATCGAAATAGAATAATTTGTATCCAAATAGTTGAATTTTCAACGAAAAAGATTAATTTCCTACCAAAAAATATATGAATGTTAAATAAAAAAATATATATTTTTAACCAAAAAATGGAATTTTTTACCATGAACAGTGATTTTCAATGAAAAATATTAATTTTCTACTAAAAAGATTTAAAAAATTTCAACAAAGTAGATGAATTAAAAAAAACAATTAAATTTTCAACCAAAAAGATGAATTTTCAACTAAGATCATTAATTTTATACCAAACAAGATAAATTTTCAATAAAAGAAATGAACTTAAGCCAAATAGTTGAATTTTTAAAGAAAAAGATTTGTTTTCTACCAAAAAAGACCAAAAAAGAAATAAATTTATTCAACAACAAAATATATGGATTTTAAACAAAGTAGTTGAATTTTTATCAAGAAGACGAATTCTCAACGAAAAAAAAATTATTTCCTACCAAAAAGACAAATTTTTAATAAAATAGATGAGTTGTTAACGAAATAATTAAATTTTTAACCCAAAAGATAAATTTTCAAATAAGACGATTAATTTTAAACTAAACAAAACCAATTTTCAATCAAAAGAAATAAATTTTAATCTAAAGAGTTGAATTTTCAACCATAAATGTTAATTTACTAACAAAAAAGATATTCATTTGCATCAAAAGAGATCAATTTTAAAACAAATAGTTGAATTTTTAACTAAGAATGTGAATTTTCAATGTAAAAGATTAATTTTCTACCGAAAAAGACAAATTTTTAATAAAATAAATATAATATAATAGGTAAAGTTTCAACCAAAAATTTGTATTTTTAGAAAAGAAGATTGATTTTCTACCAAATAGTTCAATTTTCAACCAAAAAGATGAATTTTTAACTAAAAAAAATTAACTTCCTACTAAAAAAGATATGACTTTTTAACAAAATATAGGAATTTTAAACCAAATAGTTGAATTTTTTTCAAAGGATATGAATTATCAACTAAAAATATTAATTTTCTACCGAAAAAAAATACAAATTTTCAAAAAAGAAGATTGATTTTTCACCAAATCAGACAAATTTCCATTAAGAGAAATGATTTTAAACCAAAAAGTTGCTTTTTTACTCAAAAAGTTGAATTTTCAAATAAAAGATTAGTTTTCTACCAAAAAAAAGACAAGTTTTCAACAAAATGGATGAATTTTTAACCAAATTGTTAAATTTTCAACTAAAAAGATGAATATTTAACCAAGAAGATTAATTTCCTAACAAAAAATATATTAATTTCTATAAAAAGTGATGAATTTTCAAATAGTTGAATGTTTAACCAAGAATTAGAATTTTCAACGTAGATTTTTTCTACCAAAAAGACCAATTTTCAACAAAATGGATGAATTTTTAAAGAAATAATTAAATTTTCAACTAAAAAGATGAATTTTCTACCGAAATAATGAATTTTCAATCAAAATAATAAATGTTGAAAAAATTAATTTAAATTTAAACCCAATAGTTCACTTTCAATCAACAAAATGAATTTTCAGCAAAAAATATTAATTTCCCACCAAGAAAGATATAAATCTTCAACAAAAAATATAAATTTTTAACCAAGAAGCTGAATTTTAAACTAAGATGTTTAATTTTCTACCACAAGAAGAAAAATTTTCAACAACAAAAAAATGTTTAACTAAGATTTAAAATTTTAACCAGAAGGTGAATTTTCAAGGAAAATGATCAATTTTCTACCAAAAAAGAGAAATTTTTAAGAAAATAAAGTAATTTTAACCAAGAAGATAAACTTTCCAATAAGAAGCTTGATTTTCTATCAAATAGTTGAATTTTTACCCAAAAAATTCAATTTTTATGTATAAAGATTAGTTTTCTACACAAAACAAAAACAAATTTTTAACAAAATGGCTGAATTTTTAACCAAATATTGAAAAATTTCAACTAAAGAGAATAGTTTTCAAGTTAGAAAATTAATTTTCTACCAAAAAGACAAATTTTTAACCAAATATTTAAATTTTCAACGGGTAAAGAAAATGTTTTGAATAATGAGATTAATTTTTTCTTAAACAAGACGAATTTTTAGCAAACCAGATGAATCTTAAACCAAATATTAAAATTTTTTAAAATATAATAAATTTTCAAATAAGAAAATTAATTTTTCATTCAACAAGACACATTTATATGAAAATGGAATATTTTTTATCCAAATAGTTGAATTTTCAACCAAAAATATAATAATAAAATAAATAATAAATTTTTAATAAGTAGTTCAATTCTGAACCAAATAGTTAAATTTTCAACCAAAAATGTGAATTTGAAAAAAAATAACATTAATTTTACACCAAACAGGTCAAGCTTTTATCAAAAGAGATGAATTTTAAACCAAATAATTGATTTTTTTACCAAGATTATGAATTTTCAACAAAAAAGATTAATTTTTCTATCAAAAAAGTTATGAATTTTCAACAAAATATATTAAATTTGACTGAAAAAGTGGATTTTTTTTACCAAGAAGAGCAATTTTCAGCGAAAAATGTTAATTTTATACCAAAAAGATAAAAAATTTCAACAAAATGGATGAATTAAAAAAAATAATTAAATTTTCAACCAAAAAGATGAATTTTTAAATAAGATAATTAATTTGATACCAAAGAAGAAACATGTTCAATAAAATAAATTATTTTATTTTCATTAAAATAGTTTCATTTTAAACGAAATAGTTAAATTTTTGGACCAGAATATGAGTTTTTAACAAAGAAGATTTTTTATAGGGAAAAAAGAAAAATTTTCAAGAAAATGGATGAATTGTTAATGAAATAAATACATTTTTAACCAAAAACATTATATTCCCACTAAAATAATGAATATTCAAAAAAATAATCAATTTTTAACAATGTAATATAATTTTAAACCAAATAGTTCATTTTCTATCAACAAGATGAATTTTTAGCAAAAAGATTAATTTACTACCAAAAAAATACGAGTTTCTATGAAAAATATAAATTTTTAACCAAAAAGTGGAATTTTTTTCGAAAAAGACAAATTTTCAACAAAATGGATGAGTTTTTAACGCAATAAATAAATTTTTAATGAAAATATAAATTAAGAAAATTGATTCTGTACCAAATCAGACAAATTTTCAATAAAAGAAATGAATTTTAAATCAAATAGTTGAATTTCTTTCTAAAAATTTGAATTTTCAACGAGAAAGATTAATTTTCTACCAAAAAGACCAATTTTGAACAAAAAGGATGATTTTTAACCTAACAGTTCATTTTCAATCAACAAGATGAATTTTCAACAAAAAAGATTAATTTCCTACCAAAAAAGATATTAATTTTCAACAAAAAATCTAAATTTTTAACCAAACAGTGGAATTTTTTACCAAGAAGAGAAATTTTCAACGAAATATATTAATTTTCTACCAAAAAAATAAAAAATTTTAACAAAATGGATGAATTTTTAACAAAACAATTAAATTTTTCAATCAAAAACATACTTTCTAACGAATTAAGACAAATTTTCAATAAAAGAAACGAATTTTAAATCAAATAGTTGAATTTTGTATAAACAGTTGAATTTTCAACGAGAGAGATTAGTTTTCTACCAAAAGATTAATTTCCTACCAGAAAAGATATCAATTTTCAACAAAAAATATAAATTTTTAACCAAACAATGGTATTTTTTACCAAGAAGAGAAATTTTCAACGAAATATATTAATTTTCTACCAAAAAAATAAAAATTTTAACAAAATGGATGAATTTTTAACAAAACAATTAAATTTTCAATCAAAAATATACTATCTAACGAATTAGACAAATTTTCAATAAAAGAAATGAATTTTAAACCAAATAGTTGAAATTTTGTCTAAACAGTTGAATTTTCAACGAGAAAGATTAGTTTTCTACCAAAAGATTAATTTCCTACCAGAAAAGATATCAATTTTCAACAACAAATATAAATTTTTAAAACCAAACAGTGGAATTTTTTACCAAGAAGAGCAATTTTCAACGAAATATATTAATTTTCTACCAAAAAAATAAAAAATTTTAACAAAATGGATGAATTTTTAACAAAACAA
>NC_046663.1:18614544-18619997 GCF_010883055.1 Belonocnema kinseyi
AAATAAAAAATTTTAACAAAATGGATGAATTTTTAACAAAACAATTAAATTTTTCAATCAAAAACATACTTTCTAACGAATTAAGACAAATTTTCAATAAAAAAAACGAATTTTAAATCAAATAGTTGAATTTTGTATAAACAGTTGAATTTTCAACGAGAAAGATTAGTTTTCTACCAAAAGATTAATTTCCTACCAGAAAAGATATCAATTTTCAACAAAAAATATAAATTTTTAAAACCAAACAATGGAATTTTTTACCAAGAAGAGCAATTTTCAACGAAATATATTAATTTTCTACCAAAAAGATAAAAAATTTCAACACAATGCATGAATTTTAAATCAAATTGTTGGAATTTTGTCTAAACAGTTAAATTTTCAACGAGAAAGATTAGTTTTCTACCAAAAGATTAATTTTCTACGAAAAAAAGACATATTTTTCATAAAACAAAATAATTCTTAACCAAATAGTTAAATTTTTCAACGAAGAAGATGAATTTTCAAAGAAAAATATTTATTTTATACCAAAAAAGACAAATGTTCTACATAATACTTAAGTTTTCAACCAAAGAGATTAATTTCCTACTAAAACAATGAATCTTTAACTAAAATTATTTATTTATAACGAAGTAATTTAAAATTTAACAAAATACTTTAATTTTCAACCAAGAAGATGAATTTTCAACTAGTAAGATTAATTTCCTACAAAAAAATATATTAATTTTCATCAAAATATAGGAATTTTAAACCAAATAGTTAAATTTTTTGCCAAGAAGATGAATTTTCAACGACAAATATTAATTTTCTACCAAAAAAAATAAAAAATTTCAACAAAATGAATGAAATTTTTAAAAAACATTTAAATTTTCAACCAAAAAGAGGAATTTTCAAATAGGATCATTAATTTTCTACAGAAAAGACAAATTTGTAAAAAAATTAATTAATTTTTAACCGGGAAGATAAATGTTCAAATAAGAAGATATGCTTTCTACCGATTAAGATAAATTTTCAATAAAAGAAATTAATTTTAAACCAAATAGTTGAATTTTTAACCAAAAATATTAATTTATTACCAAAAAAATACGAATTTCTAACAAAAAATATAAATTTTTAACCAACAAATGGAATTTTTTACCATAAAGAGTGATTTTCAACGAATTGTATTAATTTTCTACCAAAAAGATAAAAAATTTCAACACAATGCATGAATTTTCAACAAAACAATTAAATTTTCAATAAAAATCATACTTTCTAACGAATTAGACAAATTTTCAATAAAAGAAATGAATTTTAAATCAAATAGTTGAAATTTTGTTTGAACAGTTGAATTTTTAACGAGAAAGATTAGTTTTCTACTAAAAGATTAATTTTCTACCAAACAAGACACATTCTTCATAAAACAAAATAATTCTTAACCAAATAGTTAAATTTTTCAACGAAGAAGATGAATTTTCAACGAAAAATATTTATAATATTTTAACTAAAATTATATATTTATAACGAAGTCATTTAAATTGTAACAAAATACTTTACTTTTCAACCAACAGATAAATTTTCAACTAGAAAGATTAATTTCCTACCAAAAAATATATGAATTTTCATCAAAATATAGAAATTTTAAACCAAATAGTTGAATTTTTTAACAAGGACATGAATTTTCAACTAAAAATATTAATTTTCTAACGAAAAAATAACAAATTTTCAAATAAGAAAATTGATTTTTCACTAAATCAGACAAATTTCCAATTAGAGAAATGATTTTAAGCCAAAAAGTTTTTTTTTTTTTACTCAAAAAGCAATTTTCAGTGAAAAATATTAATTTTCTACCAAAAAGATAAAAAATTTCAACAAAATGGATGAATTAAAAAAAATAATTAAATTTTCAACCAAAAAGATGAATTTTTAAATAAGATAATTAATTTGATACCAAAGAAGAAACATGTTCAATAAAATAAATTATTTTATTTTCATTAAAATAGTTTCATTTCCAACCAAATAGTTAAATTTTTGGCCCAGAATATGAGTTTTTAACAAAGAAGATTTTTTATACGGGAAAAAGAAAAATTTTCAAGAAAATGGATGAATTGCTAATGAAATAAATACATTTTTAACCAAAAACATTATATTCCCACTAAAATTTAAATTGTAACAAAATACTTTACTTTTCAACCAAACAGATAAATTTTCAACTAGAAAGATTAATTTCCTACCAAAAAATATATGAATTTTTATCAAAATATACGAATTTTAAACCAATTGTTGAATTTTTTTAACAAGGACATGACAAATTTCCAATTAGAGAAATGATTTTAAGCCAAAAAGTTGTTTTTTTTTACTCAAAAAGTTGAATTTTCAAATAAAAGATTAGTTTTCTAACAGAAAAGACAAGTTCTCACCAAAACGGATGAATTTTCAAATAACAAAATTAATTTTCTACTAAAAAATACAATTTTCAATAAAATAAAGTAATTTTTGGCCAAGAAGATGAATTTACAAGGAAAAAGATTAATTTTCTACCAAAGAAGACAAATTTTCAAGAAATGAGAAGAATTTTATACCAAATAGTTAAAATTGCAACGAAAGATATGAATTCTGAATTAAAATGAAGAATTTCCAAAAAAAAATTGAACTTTTAATAAAGTAGACCTAAACTTGAAAAACTAAAAAACTGAACTTATATAAAATCAAGAAAACAAAATAAAAATATAATTAATTTAAAATTCCATTATATCACGTGATATGAAATTAATATTTCAAGTAATTTAATAGATTTTTCTTCTAAAAATTCTTAAAATACCAGCTCGAAAAATTAAAAAAAAACCCTTATTTCTCGGATGCTCCCCTTCTAAAAAATTTCCGATCTCCCAGTCCAGTAACCACGCTCTTAATATTTAAAAATTTTTACTAAATACCTAAGAAATCCGTCAGAGCAGGCAACAAAAAGGAAAATTAAATCCGAGCTCTCAGGATTCACGTAGACATTTATATCCATAAATCTAGTCTCAGGATCGACATCATAATTCATCTTCAAGGCTTTAATAATTTTTTTTCGTTCCTTATCAGTGCCTCTCAACATGAACGAATCCAGATTTTTGCAGCTGAGATCTTCACTCTTCAAGAAATTCTTTTCCAATTTCAAAATCAATTCCCACACTTTTAATTGGGCCCTTCCTCCCCCCGTGAAGAGCAAATTTTTGCAGAAAAATTCCGTATTTTCCAAATTCAAAATAGCCAGACATTTCACATTTGATATGTGACCATCCAGAATCTCGAGTGTCTTGAAATCTTCAATTCCTCGAGTTTTTGACTTGACTGCTTCACTAATGCGAAGAGAGCAGTCTTCACTTCCGGAAATAAAAATGCAGGAATTTTTGAAATTTTTGAGACTTTGGAGAGAGTAAATTTCTTTGAGATGAAAACCCTCGACAAGGGGAGGTAGAGCGAGCTTGTGGAGAAGAAATTTGATCAGGTGAACATGTTTGTCCCGGATGAAGACGAATTTTAATATATTTTTTTTAATAACACAGTCCCAGGATCTGTGTCCTCCCCCGCAAGGAATTCTGATTAATATTCGTCGCAAAGAGATGCTGTAGACTACAAAGTCAATCTGTAATTTTTAAATGAGTTTAAATGTATTTTAGTTTAATTAAAAATTAATTTTTAGTCATATGGTCGAATTTTCAAACAAAAAAGAATAAAATAGAATTATATATTTGAAGTTTTAAGATAAAAAGTCAAATTTTTTAAAAAGACAATCTACAAAAAAGAAATTTGCAACAAAATGGATAAATTCTTTAACAAACAGTTTAATTTTCAACTAAAATGATGAATTTTTAAATAAGAAAATTAATTTTTCCCCAATCAAGACAAATTTTTAATAAAATTAATTCATTTTTTACCAGGAAGATACATTTTCAAATAAGAAGATTGATTTTTCACCAAATCAGACACATTTCTAATAAGAGAACTGAATTTTTACTCAAACTGGAATTTTCTACCAAGAAGATGAATATTCAACCAAAAATATAAATTTTTTACTAAAAAAAATATAATTTTTCAACAAAAAATACAAATTTTTAACCAAACAGTGGAATTTTTTACCATTAAGAGTGATTTTCAACGAAAAATATTAATGTTCTACTAAAAAGATAAAAAAATTTCAACAAATTAGATGAATTTTGATTTAAATTGTTAAAATTCCAACCAAAAAGATGAATTTTCAAATACAAACATTAATTCCCTACAAAAAAAAGATACATTTTCAACAAAGTAATTTTATTTTTTAAAAAAATAGTTGAATTTTTAACCAATATAGTGAATATTTGACGAAAAAGATTAATTTTCTACCGAAAAAGACAAACTTTCAATAAAATATATTAATTTTTAACGAAATAATTAAATTTTCTACGAAAAAGATGAATTTTCTATTAAATAATGAATTTTCAACCAAAATAATAAATGTTTAACAGATTAATTTAAATTTGAACCAAATAGTTCATTTTCAATCAACAAGATAAATTTTCAGCTAAAAATAAAAATTTTAAGCCAAAAAGTGGAAGTTTTTACCAAGAAGATAAATTTTCAATGAGAAAGATTAATTTTCTAGCAAAATACAAATTTTTAATAAAATTAATTCATTTTTAACCGAAGAAAATAAATTTTCAAATAAGAAAATTGAATTTCCACCAAGTCAGACAAAGTTTTCAATAAAAGAAATTAACTTTAAATCAAACAGTTGAATTTTTAACGAAAAAGATTTTTTTTCTAGAAAAAAAAGACAAGTTTTCCACCAAATAGATGAATTTTTAATTAAATTTTTAAATTTTCAACTGAAAAGATGAATTTTTTAATAAGAAGTTTATCTCCCTACCAAAAAAGATACATTTTCACCAAATATTTTAATTTTAAGCCAAATAGTTGAATTTTTACCCAAGAATTTAAATTAAAAAAAAAAAAAATTTTCTACCGAAAAAGACAAATTTTCAACAAAAGGGATGCGTTTTAAACAAAATAGTTGAATTTTCAATCAAGAAGATGAATTTTCAACGAAAGATTAATTTCCTACCAAAAAACATAAGAATTTTCAACAAAAAATATAAATTTTTAACCGAAAAGTGGAATTTTCTACCAAGAAGATGATTTTCAAAGAAAAATATTTATTTTTACCAAAAAAAAATAAAAAATTTCAACAAAATGAATGAAATTTTTAAAAAACATTTAAATTTTCAACCAAAAAGAGGAATTTTCAAATAGGATCATTAATTTTCTACAGAAAAGACAAATTTGTAAAAAAATTAATTAATTTTTAACCGGGAAGATAAATGTTCAAATAAGAAGATTGCTTTTATACAGAATAAGACAAATTTTCAATAAAAGAAATTAATTTTAAACCAAATAGTTGAATTTTTAACCAAAAATATTAATTTACTACCAAAAAAATACAAATTTCTAAC
>NC_046663.1:18620097-18628648 GCF_010883055.1 Belonocnema kinseyi
AGACAAATTTTCAATAAAAGAAATTAATTTTAAACCAAATAGTTGAATTTTGAACCAAAAATATTAATTTACTACCAAAAAAATACGAATTTCTAACAAAAATATACATTTTCAACCATAAAGTGGAATTTTTTACCAAGAAGATGAATTTTCAACGAAAAATATTAATTTTCTACCAAAAACATAAAAAATTTCAACAAAATGGATGAAATTGATAAAAAACATTAAAATTTTTAACCAAAAAGATTAATTTTCAAATAGGATAATTAATTTTCGACTGAAAAGACAAATTTGTAAAAAAATTAATTAATTTTTAACCGGGAAGATAAATGCTCAAATAAGAAGATTGCTTTTATACCGAATAAGACAAATTTTCAATAAAAGAAATTAATTTTAAACCAAATAGTTGAATTTTGAACCAAAAATATTAATTTACTACCAAAAAAATACGAATTTCTAACAAAAAATATAAATTTTCAACCATAAAGAGTGATTTTCGACGAAAATTATAAATTTTCTACTAAAAAAATTAAAAATTTCAACAAAATAGATGAATTATGAATTAAATTGTTAAAATTCCAACCAGAAAGATGAATTTTCAAGTATGAAGGTTAATTCCCTACCAAAAAAAAATACATTTTCATCAAAATAATTGAAATTTTAACCAAAAATATGAATTTTCAAATAAGAAGATTAATTTTATACGAAACAAAACAGATGTTGAATAAAATTAATAAATTTATAAACAAAAAGATAAATGTTCAAATAAGAAGATTGATTTTCTACCAAATTAGACAAATTTTCAATAAAAGAAATGAATTTTTAACCAAATAGTTCATTTTGAATCAACTAGATGAATTTTCAATAAAAAATATAAATTTTTAACCAGAAAAATAAAATCTTTTATCATGAAGAGTGATTTTCAACGAAAAATATTAATTTTCTACCAAAAAGATAAAAAAGACAAATTTTCAAGAAAATAAATTAATTTTAACCAAGAACATAAACGTTCCAATAAGAAGACTGATTTTTTACCATGGCAGACAAACTTCCATTGGGTGATATTGATTTTTAACTAAATAGGTGAATTTTTACTCAGTGTTAAATTTTTATCTAGAAAGATTACTTTTCTATAAAAAAAACAAGTTTTTAACAAAATGGATGAATTTTTAACCAAATTCTTAAATTTTCACATTAAAGATATGAGTTTTCAAATAGGAAGATTAATTTTCTACCAAAATGACAAATTTTCAACAAAATGGATTGATTTTTAAATAAATAATTGAATTTTCAACCAGGAAGATGAATTTTTAAATAAGAAAATTAATTTTCTACAAAAAGAAGACACATTTTCAACAACAAAAAAATGTTTAACTAAGAGTTACATTTTTAACCAGAAGGTGAAGTTTTAACGAAAAATATCAAAATTCTACCAAACAAGACAAATTTTCAAATAAAATTCATTAATTTTCAACCAAAGAGTTAAAATTTAATGATGAAAATGAAGATTCAACGAAAAAGACTAATTTTCTACCAAAAAAGACCAATTTCCTACTAAAATGTTAAATTTTCAATCAAAGTAATCAATTTTTAACGAAGTAGTTCCACTTTTAACTAAATAGTTAAATTTTCAACCGAAAAGATAAATTTTTGAATAAGGGGATTAATTTTTTATCAAACAAGAGGAATTTTTAACAAAATTTATGAATGTTAAACTAAATATTTAAGTTTTCAAACAAAATAATAAATGTTCAAATAAGAAATTTAATTTTTCACTAAACAAGACACATTTATATCAAAATAGAATAATTATTATCCAAAAAGTTGAATTTTAAAACAAAAAGATAATAATAAAATAACTAAAATAAAATAATCAATTTTTAATAAATAGCTGAATTTTGAGCCAAATAGTTAAATTTTCAATTTTTATTCTTTCAAACTTCGTTTTTTAAATCAGAATTTAAACATTCTTTTCCGAAATTCCCGTTCGATTTTGAAAAATCTCTGTTTCAAGTTAAACTATAATTCTTTATGGATATTCCTTGTTTGAAATTAAAAATTATGATGATAAATTGTTTTAGTTTAAATCGTTTCTGACCTGGAAAAGATAATTTTACAAAAGAATGATAATTCTCAATTTAACCAGGGATTTTTTTTTAATTTCTTCTAAATCAGAATTAAAATTCTTTTTCGAAATTTCCGTTCCAAGTTAAATTATCACTTTTTACGGAAAATTCTTGTACGAAATAAAAAAATTATAATGAAAAATAGAAAAATTTATAAAAGAATTAAAAATTTCAATTTATATAAATTTTTTTTTTATTTCCTTCTTCTAAGTCAGAATAAAATGCTTTTTTTTTTAAATTCCGTTTCTTGTTGAAAATTTTCTGTCCTAAATTAAAAAATATAATTCTTGAAGTTTCCTATCCCAAAGTGAAAATTATAATCCTTTGCGAAAATCTCTGTTCTAAAGTAAAAATTATAATTTTTACGGAAATTTTATATCCTAATTATCGAAATTACTATTTAAAAACAAAATTGAAATTACCTCTCTCTAACACAAAATTATAATTCTTTAATAAATTTTCTATCCCAAAGTAAGAATTATAATCCTTTTCGAAAATTCGTTCTTCCAATATTTAAAATTTTTTTTACATTTATTCCGTCTCAATGAAAAATTATCATTTTTTTTAGATTCTTTTGAAAAAATTCCTCTTTCAAGTGAAAATTATAATTCTCAATTTAAACAGAAATTAAAAAAATTTTATTTTATATAAGAATTAAATTTCTTTTCCAAAATTCCCTGCTCCAAGTTAAATTTTAATTCTTTAAGGAAATTCTTTGTTAAAAATTGAAAATTATAATAAAAAAGAATTTCTTAGATTCAAACAAATTTAGTTGTAGAAGATAATTTTATAAATGAATTATAATTCTTAATTTAAAATTATTTTTAATTTTCAAAACAATTTTATAATATTTGTTTGAAATCAAAAATTTGAATAAAAAATGGTTTTAATTAAAATAATTTATGATTTGGAATGTAGCATTTTAGATATGAATTATAATTCTCCAATTGTAAAAAAGATTTTATTTAATTTTCTTCTTCTAAATCAAAATAAAAATTGTTTTCAAAATTCCCTGTTCCAAGTTAAATTATAATTCTTTACGGAACTTCTTATTGGTAATTGCAAATTATAATGAAAAAATTATTTAAATTTGAAACATTTCTGATTTGGAACAGAAAATTTTATAAAAGAATTAAAATTCTTAATTTGAACCGGGATTTTTTTTAGTTTCCTTCTTCTGAATCAGAATTAAAATTCGTTTATAAAATTCTCTGTTCCAAATCCGAAATTTTTGGAATCTAAAAAATTCTTTTTTATTATAATTTTTAATTACGAACAAGAATTTCCTAAAGAATAATAATTTAACTCTGAAGACATTTGTTTAAATCCTTAGCTAAATTGAAAATTAAAATTCTTTTATAAAATTCTCTCTTTCCAATCCGGATTTGTTTGAAGAAGGAGCGGAAATTTTGGGGAAAAAATTTTATTTGGTGTCGAAGAATTTTAATTAATTATTTTATCAAATTATCTGCTCAAAATCAGAATTTTTTTTAATCTACCAAATTCTTTATCTCAATTTTCAAATAAGAACAAGGAATTCCCCTTAAAAATTATCATTTAACTTGGAACATGCAATTTCGGAAAAGAATTTTTATTTTGTTTTCAAAGAAGGAAATTTAAAAAAATCTTTTTTTCAATTGAGAATCATAATTCTTTTACAAAATTATATGTTCCAAATCAAAATTTGTTTGAATTAAAATTGACAATTTCGTATAAGGAATTTACGTAAAGAATAATAATTTGACTTAGAACGGGAATTTTAGAAAAGAATTTTAATTTTGATTCAGATGCGAATTAAAAAAATCGCTTTTAAATTGAGAATTATAATTCTTTTATAAAATTCTCTGTTCCAAATCAGAATTATATTTTTAAACAAAATTTATAAAATAGTCATTTCCAAGTCAGAAATTCTTGAAATAAAAAAATTTTGTTATTAAAATTTTTAGTTTCCAACAAGGAATATCCATAAAGAATTTTAATTTAACTTGGAACAGGGAATTTTCAACAGGGAACGGGAATTTCGGAAAAGAATTTTGAAATTATCATTTCAAAAAAGGAAGATTTGGAAAAAGAAAAGCCTGTGTACATTAAGATTTATAATTAATTTCTAAAATTCTCTATTCCGAATCGAAATTTGTTGGAATTTAAAACATTCTTTTTTATTATAAATTTCAGTTTTGAACCAGGGAATTTTTAAATTCTGATTCGAAAAAAGGAAGTTTGGAAAAAGAAAAACCATTTTAAATTAAGAATTATAATTCATTTATAAAATTCTATTCCAAATTAAAATTTATTTGAATTTAAGAAATTCTTTTTTACTATATTTTTCAATTTTTAACAAGGAATCTCCTTAAGGAATTATAATTTAACTTGGAATAGAGAATTTTGAAAAAGAATTTTAATTCAGATTTAGAAGTTTATGAAAAAAATATAATTTTCGCTTGGAAAACGAAATTTTTTCAAAAGAATTATAATTCTGATTTGAATTATATTTATAAAATTTGATAAAAAAATTATAATTCTCAATTTGAAAAGGGATTTTTTTTAAATTTTCTTCTTAATCAAAATTAAAATTCTTCTCTAAAATTTCTGTTTTAAGTTCAGTTATCATTCTTCACGGAAATTCCTGGTGCAAAATTGAAAATTATAATAAAAAATCATTTTTAAATTCACAAAATGCAAATTCCCTGTTCTAAAGTAAAAATTATAATTTTTTTCATAACTTTCCAATTTTAATTTGGAATCAGAGTGATTAAATATACGAAACCACTTTTTATTTGCATATTAGTACATTCTAGTGAAAAATTATTATAATTCTCGATTTAAGGAGCGAGTTTTTTTAAAATTTTCTTCTTCGAAAACAGAGTTAAAATTAATTTCCTAAATTCTCAGCTCTAGGTTAAATTATACTTTTTTACGGAAAATCCTTCTGCAAAATTG
Source organism: Belonocnema kinseyi (assembly GCF_010883055.1). Lineage (NCBI taxonomy): Eukaryota > Metazoa > Arthropoda > Insecta > Hymenoptera > Cynipidae > Belonocnema > Belonocnema kinseyi. The sequence goes on from NC_046663.1 coordinate 18,625,164, forward strand.
AAAATTATAATAAAAAGAATTTTTTTTTAAATTTCTTGTTTCTAATCAAAATTTTAACATTTTTTTTCAAAATTTCTAAAAATTTCCAAAATTCTCTGTTCCAAATCATAAAATTTTTTTAATTTCCTCCTTGTAAATCAGAATTAAAATTCTTTCAGAACTTCTGGTTCCAAGTTAAATTGCAATTCTTCAGGGAAATATCTTGTTCGAAATTGATCATTATATTTAAAACAAATTCTGAGTTGGAAAAGAGAATTTTTTATAATAAAAACGAATTTTTTAAATTAAAAAAATTTCTGATTTGGAACAGAGAATTTTAGAAACGAATTATAATTCTCAACTTAGACAGGTTTCTTTTTCTTCAAAATTTACTTGTTTTAAACAGAATTTGAAATTCTTTCCCGAAATTTCCGTTCCAAGTTGAATTATAATTTTTTAGGGAAATTCCTTGTTCGAAATTTATAATCATAATTCAAATTCTGATTTGGAAAAGAGAATTTTATAGAATAATTATAATTCTCAATTTAAAAAGGGATTTTATTTAGAATTTTCTTCTTCTAAATCAGAATTAGAATTTTTTACAAAATTCCTAGCTCCAAGTTAAAGTATAATTTATTAGGAAAATTTCTTGTACTGAATTGAAAATTTTAATGAAAAAGAATTTTCTAGATTCAAACAAATTCTGATTTAGAACAGAGAATTTGATAAATGAATTATAATTCTCAATTTAGACAGGTTTCTTTTTCTTCCAAATTTCCTTTAATATTTAACTAAAGAGATAAATTTATAGAAGAGGAATTTTTATCAAGATTAACTAATTTTCAACATAGAATTACTATTAACTAAAAAGAACTTTTTAGATTCGAAAAAATCCTGATTTGGAAAAGAGAATTTAATAAAAGAATTATAATTCTGAATTTTTGCACTGATTTTTGAAATTAAATTCTTGTTTCTAATTAAAATTAAAATTTTGTTTTTCAAAATTCCCGTTCCAAGTTAAATTATAATTCTTTAAGGATATTCTTTCTTCGAAATTGATCATTCTATTTAAAATAAATTCTGATTTGGAAAAGAGAATTTTATAAAATAATTATAATTCTCAATTTAAGCAGGATTTTTTTTAAATTTCCGTCTTCTAAATCAGAATAAAAATTCTTTCCAAAATTCCCTGCTCAAAGTTAAATTATAATTCTTTAGGGAAATTCCTTGTTAAAAATATAAAATTATAATAAAAACGAATTTTTTAGATTCAAAAAATTTCTGATTTGGAACAGAGAATTTTTTAAGGAATTATAATTCTTAATTTAAACAAGGATTTTTAAAAAAAAATTCCTGATTCAAGTTAAATTATAATTCTTTACGAAAATTCCTTGTTAAAAATGGAAAATAATAATAAAAACGAATTTTTTAGATTCAAAAAATTTCTGATTTGGAACAGAAAATTTTTTAAGGAATTATAATTCTTAATTTAAACCGGGATTTTAAAAAATATTTCCTTCTTCTAAATCACAATTAAAATTCTTTTCCAAAATTTCCTGATTCAAGTTAAATTATAATTCTTTACGAAAATTTTTTCTTTTTCCAAAATTCCTTTTTTTAAATCAGAATTTAAATAATTCCCTGGTTCAAAACTAAAATTTATAATAAAAACGAATGTTTTAAATTCCAACAAATTTCGATTCGGAATAGAGAATTTTATAAATGAATTATAAATATTAGTACATTCTAGAGAAAAATTATTATGATTCTCAATTTAAACATGGATTTTTTTCTTCTTGTAAATCAGAATAAAAATTCCCTGTTCCAAGTTAAATTATAAATCTTTAAGGAAATGCTTTCTTCAAAATTGATCATTCTATTTCAAAGAAATTCTGATTTGGAAAAGAGAATTTTATAAAATAATTATAATTCTCAATTTAACCAGGGATATTTTTTAATTTACTTCTTCTAAATTAAAATAAAAATTCTTTTCCAAAATTCCCTGCTCAAAGTTAAATTAGAATTCTTTAAGGAAATTCCTTGCTCAAAACTGAAAATTATAATAAAAACGGATTTTTTAGATGAAAAAATTTTCTGATTTGGAACAGAGAATTTTTAACGAATTATAATTCTTAATTTAAACCGGGATTTTTTTTTAATTTCCTTCTTTTGAATCAGAATTAAAATTCTTTTCAGAAATTCCTGTTCCTAATTAAATTACAATTATTTATGGAAATTCCTGGTTAAAAATTGAAAATTATAATAAAAAATAACATTTAAGATTAAAGAAAATTTTAATTTGGAATAGAGAATTCTATCAATGAATTATAATTCTTAATTTAAACAGGTTTTTCTTCTTTCAAACTTCTTTTTTTAAATCAGAATTTAAACAATCTTTTCCGAAATTCCCGTTCCATTTTGAAAATTCTCTGCTTCAAGTTAAATTATAATTTTTTATGGATATTCCTTGTTTGAAATTGAAAATTATGATAATAAATTGTTTTAGTTTAAATCGTTTCTGACTTGGAAAAGATAAATTTACAAAAGAATGATAATTCTCAGTTTAACCAGGGATTTTTTTAAATTTCTTCTAAATCAGAATTAAAATTCTTTTTAAAAATTTCCATTCCAAGTTAAATTATCACTTTTCACGGAAATTTCTTGTACGAAATAAAAAATTATAATAAAAAATAGAGAACTTTATAAAAGAATTATAAATATCAATTTAAATATTTTTTTTATATTTCTGTCTTCTAAGTCAGAATAAAATGCTTTTTTTAAATCCCGTTTCTTGTTGAAAATTCTCTGTCCTAAATTCAAAAATATAATAATAATAATTCCTTGTTAAAAATGGAAAATTATAATAAAAACGAATTTTTTAGATTCAAAAAATTTCTGATTTGGAACAGAGATTTTTTTAAGGAATTATAATTCCTAATTTAAACCGGGAATTTAAAAAAATATTTCCTTCTTCTAAATCACAATTAAAATTCTTTTCCAAAATTTCCTGGTTCAAGTTAAATTATAATTCTTTACGAAAATTCCTTGTTAAAAATGGAAAACAATAATAAAAACGAATTTTTTAGATTCAAAAAATTTCTGATTTGGAACAGAAAATTTTTTTAAGGAATTAATTAAATAATAATAATAAATTAAATTAATTTAAACAAGGATTTTTTTTTTAAATTCCTTCTTCTAAATCACAATTAAATTTCTTTTCCAAAATTTCCTGATACAAGTTAAATTATATTTCTTTACGAAAATTTGTTGTTAAAAATAGAAAATAATAATAAAAACGAATTTTTTAGATTTAAAAAATTTCTGATTTGGAACAGAAAATTTTTTAAGGAATTAATTAAATAATAATAATAAATTAAATTAATTTAAACAAGGATTTTTTTTTAAAATTCCTTCTTCTAAATCACAATTAAATTTCTTTTCCAAAATTTCCTGATACAAGTTAAATTATATTTCTTTACGAAAATTTGTTGTTAAAAATAGAAAAT
>NC_046663.1:18628748-18631795 GCF_010883055.1 Belonocnema kinseyi
CAATTAAATTTATTTTCCAAAATTTCCTGATACAAGTTAAATGGAAAATAATAATAAAAACGAATTTTTTAGATTCAAAAAATTTCTGATTTGAAACAGAGATTTTTTTAAGGAATTATAATTCTTAATTTAAACCGGGATTTAAAAAAAAATCCTTCTTCTAAATCACAATTAAAATTCTTTTCAACAATTTCCTGATTCAAGTTAAATTATAATTCTATACGAAAATTTCTTCTTAAAAATGGAAAATTATAATAAAAATGAATTTTTTAGATTCAAAAAATTTCTGATTTGGAACAGAAAATTAAATAATAATAAATTAAATTAATTTAAACAAGGATTTTTTAAAAAAAATTCCTTCTTCTAAATCACAATTAAATTTCTTTTCCAAAATTTCCTGATACAAGTTAAATTATATTTCTTTACGAAAATTCCTTGTTAAAAATGGAAAATAATAATAAAAACGAATTTTTTAGATTCAAAAAATTTCTGATTTGGAACAGAGAATTTTTTAAGGAATTAATTAAATAATAATAATAAATTAAATTAATTTAAACAAGGATTTTTTAAAAAAAATTCCTTCTTCTAAATCACAATTAAATTTATTTTCCAAAATTTCCTGATACAAGTTAAATGGAAAATAATAATAAAAACGAAATTTTTAGATTCAAAAAATTTCTGATTTGAAACAGAGAATTTTTTAAGGAATTATAATTCTTAATTTAAACCGGGAATTTAAAAAAAATTCCTTCTTCTAAATCACAATTAAAATTCTTTTCAACAATTTCCTGATTCAAGTTAAATTATAATTGTATACGAAAATTCCTTGTTAAAAATGGAAAATTATAATAAAAAGGAATTTTTTAGTTTCAAAAAATTTCTGCCTTGGATCAGAGAATTTAGCAAAAAATTATAATTGTTAATTGAAACAGCGATTTTTTCTAATTTCAGGATAATTTTAATTCTCATATATACGTCCAGCCTCAACTAAAAATTTCAATTCTTTTTAGAAAATTAACTCTTCCAAGTCAGAATTCTAGTTCTTGTAAAAAAAATCTCCATTCCAAGCGAAAATTATAATTTTTTCATCAATTTCTTATTCCAGAGTAATAAAATTAAAAAAAAACATTTTTAATTTGAAAATAATTAAATTCTAGAGAAAAATCAAAGCAACTTACCTCACTAAATCCGAAAACGTACTGATCCTCTTCAGTTTCCACAACTCTATTAATCCAATCCATCGGCATATTTTTCGCAGACTCAAAATCCAAAAAATATTCCCCATTTTCATTCCTCAATTGAAAAAATCTCAACTGACCGTCTCGTCCAGCAGTTATCAATTTTCCGGCCCGAATTCTGCACGATTGAATTCCAAATTTGCCATGAATTTTGTAAAAAGTTTGCACCGGTTTTTGCAAGCTCTTGAAAACAAAAACACTTCCCGCTCTGTCTCCACAAATTAACAAACTTTCATAAATTATAGCAGCAGTTATCCACCGTTCTCGACTTTCCGGCAAAATATAATCAGAAATTAATTTTATTTCCCCGTCCGATCCAACACTGGCAATATTTAATCGACCAAGTGAACCGCAAATTAAAATTGCATCATTATCTAGCCACTGAATCGAGAAAATCTTCGAATCCAAAATTTTTTCCGTGACTTGCCACATTAATTCTGATCCTTTTTCGGAAATTATTTCCTGATAAATCGTGACAAATCCGTCTTTTGAAGCCAAACTGATTCGCCTGCGATCTGGCGAAACTTGCATCAGTAAATAATCGGAAAACTTTGGAAGCTTGTGAGATCCGCTCAAATTATGGGAAACTGGATCAAAACAATTGATCTCTCCTCCCTCTTTTATGACTAAAATTGTCCCGCTTTTGAGGCAGCATGCAAATTTTGGATTTTTTTTGTCAGGGTTTTCGAGAATTGTGGAATTTTCGGGTTCGTGTGTGAAAGGAAAAGGCCAGGCGTAAATTGAGCCATCGGCTGCGCCAGTTAACATTCTGTTGTCAGTTTTTGAGACATCTACACTCCAAATAGCAGCCCCATGATGGGCGTGAATTTTTTTCAAAAACTGCCCGGTTGTCGACCAGAGACAAATTTGAGAATCCTGAGAAAGAGTTTTGTAAAAGGGTTGATTTCCTTTTTAACAGGATTATTTCGGTAAATTCCATTTACTGAATTTTTTTTATTGTTAAAAATGAATTTTTTATTTGAAAATTGAACCATTTGGCTTAAAATAAGTTTTTTTGTTGTTGTTGAAAATTTGACTTGTTTGGTAGAAAATTAATCTCCTTTTATGGCAATTCATCTTTTTAGTCGAAAATTTAAGAATTTCGTTAAAAATTCATCCATTTTCTTGAAAATTTGTATTGTTTGGTAGAAAAGTTTTGTTGCTGAAAATTTACCCTCTTGGTTCAAAATTTAACTCTTGGTTTAAAAATAATTTAGTTTGTTGAAAATTTGTCTTTTTTAGTAGGAAATTAATTCTTTTCCTTGAAAATTCATCTTCTCGTTTCAAAATTTAACTCTTGGTTTAAAATTAACTCATTTTGTTGAAAATTCGTGTTTTTCGGTTGAAAATTAATCACTTTTTTTGAAAATTCATCTTTTTAGTAGAAAATTCAACAATTTCGTTAAAAATTCATCCATTTTCTTGAAAATTGGTCTTTTTTAGTAAAAAATTAATTTTTCTACTTAAAAATTCATCTTATCAGTTAAAAATTTAACTTTTGGTTTACAATTAATTTATTATGCTGAAAATTTGTCTTTTTTGGTAGAAAATTAATCTTCTTGGTAAAAAATTCCACTTTTTTGTTAACAATTTATATTTTTGGTTGAAAATTCATATCTTTCTTGGTAGGAAATTAATGTTTTTCGTTAAAAATTAATTTTTTTGATTAAAAATGATCTATTTGTTTTAAACTAAAATTAATTTGTCAAACATTTATTGTTTGGGTTGAAAATACGTTATTTTAGTGGAAAATTCATCTTTTTGGTTGAAAATTTAATTTTTTCGTTAAAAATTCATACATTTTCTTGA
>NC_046663.1:18631895-18636814 GCF_010883055.1 Belonocnema kinseyi
TCTTCGTATTTGAAAATTCATCTTTTGAGCCAAAAATTTACCAATTTCGTTAAAAAATCATTCATTTTCATGAAAATTGGTCTTTTTGGTTGAAAATTCATATCTTTTTTGGTAGGAAATTAATGTTTTTCGTTTAAAATTAATTTTGTTGACTGAAAATGAACTCTTTGGTTTAAATTAAAATTAATTTGTTAAACATTTATTATTTGGGTTGAAAATTCATTATTTTAGTGGAAAATTCATCTTTTTGGTTGAAAATTTAATTTTTTCGTTAAAAATTCATCCATTTTCTTGAAAATTTGCAGTTTTTAGTAGAAAATTAATTTTTTTCTTCGAAAATTCATCTTCTCGTTTCAAAATTTAACTCTTGGTTTAAAATTAACTTATTTTGTTGCAAATTCGTGTTTTTCGGCTGAAAATTAATCACCTTTTTTGAAAATTCATCTTTTTAGTAAAAAATTGAAGAATTTCGTTAAAATTCATCCATTTTCTCGAAAAGTTGTCTGTTTTAGCAAAAAATTAATTTTTTTTATTTGAAAATTCCTCTTATCAGTTAAAAATTTAACTTTTGGTTTATAATTAATTTATTATGCTGAAAATTTGTCTTTTTTGGTAGAAAATTCATCTTCTCGGTTAAAAATGTAAGTCTTTAGTTTAAATTAATTTATTTGTTGTTCTAAATTTTTCTTGTTTGGTAGAAAATTAATCTTCGTATTTGAAAATTCATCTTTTTAGTCGAAAATTTAACACTTTCGTTAAAAAATCATTCATTTTCATGAAAAATGGTCTTTTTGGTTGAAAATTTATATCTTTCTTGGTAGGAAATTAAGTTTTGCGTTAAAAATTAATTTTGTTGATTGAAAATGAACTATTTGGTTTAAATTAAAATTAATTTGTTAAACATTTATTATTTGGGTTGAAAATTCATTAATTTAGTGGAAAATTCATCTTTTTGGTTGAAAATTTAATTTTGCGGTTAAAAATTCATCCATTTTCTTGGAAATTGAAAATCCTTGAAAATTCATCTCCTCGGTTAAAAATTTAACTCTTGGTATAAAAATAATTTAGTTTGTTTAAAATTCTCTTTTTTGGTAGAAAATTAATGTTTTTCGTTGAAAATTAAACTTCTTGGTTGAAAATTTAAATCTTGGTTTAAAATTAAATTATTTTATTAAACATTTTTCTTCTTTGGTAGAAAATTTACTTTTTTCCTAGAAAATTCATCTTCCTCGTTAAAAATTCAAATTGTTGATTCAAAATTAATTTCTTTGATTCAAAATTAATTTCTTTTGTTGAAAATTGATTAAAAAATTGTTGAAAAGTTTTTTTTTTGGTAGAAAATTTATCTTTTTGGTTTAAAATTAATTTATTTTGTTACAAATTTATTTTTTTTGGTAGAAAATTAGTCTTTCTTTTGAAAATTCATCTTTTTATTTGAAAATTAAACTATTGAAATTTTTTTTTTTGAAAAGTGAACCATTTGGTTTAAAATTATTATTCCTTGATTAAAAATTCACCTTTTTGTTTATAAATTAAAGTATTTTTCAAAAATTAATTTATTTTGTTAAAAACTTGTTTTTTTTTGTTAGAAAATTAATCTTCATCGTTGAAAATTCAACTCTTTGATTCAAAATTATTTTTTTTTTAATGAGAATTTGTCTTTTTTGGTAGGAAATTGATCTCTTTCGTTGAAAATTCACCTTATTGGTTAAAAATTTTACTCTTGGTTTGAAATTGATTAAAAAATTTTCTTGTTTGATAGAAAAATAATCTTCTTGGTTAAAAATTCAATTTTATAGTTTAAAATTAATTTTTATTTTGGGTGAAGATTCGTAATTTTAATTGAAATTTAATCGTTTTAAAGTTGATCTCTTTAGTCGAAAATTTAACAATTTCGTTAAAAAATCATCCATTTTCTTGAAAATTTGTCTTTTTTCGTAGAAAATTGATCTTTTTCGTTGAAAATTAACTTTTTGGTTAAAAAAATCAACTCTTTGGTTTAAAATTAATTTCTTTTGATGAAAATTTGTCTTGTGCGGTAAAAAATTAATCTCCTTTTTTAAAAATTTATCTTTTTAGTAGAAAATTTAACAATTTCGTTAAAAAATCATCCATTTTCTTGGAAAATAATGTTTTTCATTGAAAATTCATCTTCTCGTTTAAAAAATTACCTCTTAGTTTATAATTAATTTTTGTTGTTGAAATTTGTCTTTTGTGATAGAAAATTCATCTTCTCGGCTAAAAATTCAACTTTAAGTTGAAAATGAATTTATTTTGTTGAAAATTTGTCTTGTTTGCTAGAAAATTAATCTTCTTTTTGAAAATTCAACTTTTTAGTAAAAAATTTAACAATTTCGTTAAAAATTCATTCATTTTTCTTGAAAATTTGTCATTCTTGATAGAAAATTTAACTTTTGCTTAAAAAATTAATGTATTTTGTTGAAAAATTGTTTTTTTTTATAAAAAATTGATCTTTTTCGCAGAAAATTCATTTTCTGGTTGAAAATTCTACTCTTTGGTTTAAAATTAATTTATTTGATTGAAAATTCAAGTTTTTTGGTAAAACATTAATTTCCTTTCAGCAAAGTTTTAAAAAATTTCACACAGATTTCAAAGATTTCAAAAAATCTTACAAAGATTTCAAAAGATTTCAAACATTTTTCACCAAAGTTTTAAAGCTTTGAAAAACTAAAAATATTTCAAAATATTTCACAAAGATTTAAAAAACTTCACAAAGATTTCACAAATCTTTTAAGAAATTCAAAAAGATTTGAAGGCCTTCAAGATTAAATTTGTTTAGAAATTTTGCACAAAGATTTTATAAATGTTTCACTAAAAATTTTAGGATTTAACAAAGATATTAAAAATCTTTTAATGATTTCAAAGACTACAAATATTTTAAATTATTTCACAAAGATTTCAAAATTTTCAAAAAGATTTCACAAAGATTTCAAAAATTTCACAAAGATTTAACAAATTTTTCACAACAGTTTCAAATATTTCACAAAAATTTCAAAAACTACAAATATTTCAAAAGATTTCACAAAGAGTTAGAAAATGTTGAAGAGATTTAAAGGCCTTCTACATTAAAAAAAAGGTTAAAAAGGTTTCACAAAGATTACAAAGATTTATAAAAGTTAAAAAAATTTCACATGGATTTCACAAAAAATTCAAACATTGCACAAATATTTCACCAAACTTTTAAAGATTTCACAAAGTTTTTAAGGGTTTCAAAAAAGCTTACAAAGATATAAAAAGATTTTAAAAGATATCACAAAAATTTCAAAATTTTGACGATTTCAAAGATTTCAAAAATCTCACAAAGATTTCAAAGACAACAAACATTTTAAAAGATTTCACAAATATTTAATAAAAATCTTTCATGGATTTCAAAGTATACAAATATTTCAAGTGATTTCACAAAGATAAAAAAATTTCACAAATTTATCACCAAAGTATCAAATATTTCACAAAGATTTCAAAGACTGCGAATATTTCATAATATTTCACAAAGATTTCATAAATATTTCAAAGATTTCACAACACTTACAAATATTTCAAAAGATTTCAAAAGATTTCAAAAATTTCACGAAAGTTTTAAAGATGTCACAAAGATTTCCAAGACTATAAATATTTCAAAAGATTTCACAAAAATTTCAAAAATTTCAAAAAGATTTCATAAAGATTTTAAAAATTTCACAAAAACTTCAAAAATCTAACACACATTTCACAAACTTTTCACCAAAGATTTTAAATATTTAAAAAATCTCAGAAGGATTTCAAAGATTACAAAGATTTCAAAATTTTCAAAAAGATTTCATGAATGTTTTATCAAAAATTTTCACAAAGATATCATAAAGATTTCAAAGATTTCACAAATTTATCACCAAAGGATCAAAGATTTCAAAGACTGCAAATATTTCAAAAGATTTCACAAAGATTTCATAAAGATTTCACAGATTTCACAACACATACAAATATTTCTAAAGATTTCAAAAATTTAACGAAAGTTTTAAAGATGTCACAAAGATTTCCAAGACTACAAATATTTCAAAAGATTTCACAAAAATTTCATAAAGATTTCAAAGATTTAAAAAATGTCAGAAAGATTTCAAAATTTTCAAAAAGATTTCATGCATGTTTTACCAAAGATTTAAAAAATTTCACAAAGATATCATAAAGATTTCAAAGATTTCACAAATTTATCCCCAAAAGTATCAAAGATTTCACAAAGATTTCAAAGACTACAAATATTTCAAAATATTTCACAAATATTTCAAAAATTTCACAAAAATTTCATAAAGATTTCAAAGATTTCCAAAATTTTACAAAGATTTCAAAAGATTTCACAAATCTCACAACGATTTCAAAAATCTTATGAGGATTTCAAAAGATTGAAAAAATTTCGACAAATAGTTTAACAACGTCACAAAGATTTCAAAGACAACAAACATTTTAAAATATTTCAACGATTTTACAAATATTTGAAGAAATTTACAAAGATTTAAAGGCCTTCAAGATTAAATTTGTTTGAAAATATTTCACAGAGATTTCACAAATTTATCACCAAGTTATCAAAGATTTCAAAGACTACAAATATTTCAAAAGATTTCACAAAGATTAAAAAAATTTCACAAATTTTTTGCGAAATTTGCAAAGATTTCAAAGACTACAAATATTTGAAAATATTTCAAAAATTCCACAAAGATTTTAAAAGATTTCAAAAATCTAACACAGATTTCACAAAATTTTCATCAAAGTTTCAAACATAACAAAGATTTCAAAAGATTTCAAAATTTTCAAGAGATTTCATAAAGATTTCATAAATGTTTTACCAAAGATACCAAAAATTTCACACAGATTTCATGAAAATTTCAAAGATTTCATGAAAATTTCAAAGATTTCACAAATCTCACAAA
>NC_046663.1:18636914-18645359 GCF_010883055.1 Belonocnema kinseyi
ATTCACAAGATTTTCATCAAAGTTTCAAAGATATCAAAGATTTCAAAATTTTCAACAAATTTTCAAAAGATTTCAAAAAAATTTCATAAATGTTTTACCAAAAATACCAAAAATTTCACAAAGATTTCACAAATCTCACAAATATTTCAAAGGTTTCAAAAATTTCACAAATTTTTCACCAAACTTTCAAAGATTTCACAAAGATTTTAAAGACTACAAATAGTTCAAAAGATTTCACATAAATATTACACAAATTTAACAAATATTTGAAAACCTTTAAAATTAAAGACTTCAAAGATTTAAAAAATTTCACAGAGATTTTGAAGATAACAAATATTTAAAAAAAATTTTTTAATAACTTCACAAAAATTTCTCCAAAATTTCAAAAATTCACAAAGATTTAAAAGAATAAATTAGCGTAAATTCAGAAATAAGAAATTCGTATAAAAGTACAAAAGTAATTCTTAAAATTTTGAAATAGGTGCAAAAAAAAAGAGTTTCAGTCACTTTTACAAAATTTAATTGCCTTTTCCAGTTTTTCCAAAATTTTTTTTTACATTTTCATGAGTTTTCCAAGCCTTTCAGATTGTCCAAGTTTTCTAAAACCCCTGTTTAATATATTTTAATATTTTTTACTAAAATAAAGGTGATATACTTACTTCGCCAATACTGACAACTGTATCATTTTTTATCATTGCTCTCCAAACTCGGGCAGTGTGGCCGTACATTGTGGCTCTCAGAGAAATTTCTACCTGTTCCCATTTTACAAGAGAATTCTCAGGTATCTTTTCTTTTTCATACTGCATGCCCCACAATCGTACTGTTCTGTCATCCGAAGTTGAACAGATGAGATTTGTAAAGGGATCATAAAAAACGGAAAAAATTACACCCTACAATGAGAGATCAAAAAATTTATTAAAAATTAAATAAAAAAAACGATAATTTCAGGACCTACAATTTTTCGCAGATCGGATTTAAAAGTCTGTAATTCGAAATTAAAAAATGTGTTTTGTGAAAAACTAACTTTTTAAAATTATTCTTTAGACTATAAATAATTCAAAATTTTATTTATTTATCACAGGCTTCAGCCCCGATAAGAAAATTCGAAAAGTTTTGGATGAAAGTTTATTCCTTTTATTGAAAAATCGTATTTTTGAGTTGAAAATTCAAATATTTTGGTAGAGAGATAAAATATTTGGTTTAAAATTACATTTTTTGTTCAAAATTTATATTTTTAGGTTGAAAATACAACTATTTTGAAACAAAATATAACGGTTTTGTAGAAAATGCAAATTTCTTTGCTAGAAAATGTAATTCTTGTTTGAAAATGAAATTTTTTGTTGATAATTCATATTTTCGGGTTGCAAATTAATCTTTTTTATGTAGAAAATTTATCTTTTGACTTTAATAATTTTGTTAAAAATTCACCTCTTTGGTAGAAAATTAATTTTTTAAACTAAAAATTGGACTATTTTTTCTTAAAAATGGATGTTTTTTGTGTTGAAAATTTAACTATTTTGGGTTTCTAGTCTTTTTGGTTTGAATCCCAAAATTTTAGTTAAATTTATTTCTTGTCTAACACAATAATCTTTCTTGATTGAAAATAACTCATTTTTGCTAAAGATTTAATTATTTGGTAAAAAACTAATTTTTTTAGTTAAAAATTCATTTTTGAGATAAAAATTCACAGCTATTAATAAAAAATTTAATTCTTTTGTAGAAAATTGATCTCTTTGGCCTGGAATTTCAACATTTTTTAGAAAATTCAACTATTTGTTTAAAAATGAACTTTTTTGTTGATAATTCAAATTTTCGGGTTACAAATTAATCCTTTTTGTGTTAAAAATTAAAAAAATTTGGTATAAAATTCAAATATTTGGTTGAAAATCAACTTTTTAGTTGAAAATTTATATTTACGGTTTGAAATTCAAAATTTTAGTTAAATTTTTTTCTTGTCTAACACGAAAATATTTCTTGATTGAAAATTAAACTTTTTGCTAAAGATTTAATTATTTTATAAAAAAATCTCATTTCTTTTTGTTAAAAATTAATTTTTGAGTTATAAATTCACAGCTATTAATTGAAAATTAAATTGTTTTGTAGAAAATTCAACTTTTCGATTAACAATGAACTTTTTTGTTGATAATTCAAATTTTCTGGTTACAAATTAATCCTTTTTGTGTTAAAAATTAAAAAAATTTCGTATAAAATTCAACTATTTGGTTGAAAATTAACTTTTTAGTTGAAAATTTATATTTACGGTTTGAAATTCAAAATTTTAGTTAAATTTTTTTCTTGTCTAACACATAAATATTTGTTGATTGAAAATTAATCCTTTTTACTAAAGATTTAATTATTTTGTAAAAAAATCTCATTTCTTTTTATTAAAAATTAATTTTTGAGTTATAAATTCACAGCTATTAATTGAAAATTAAATCTTTTTAAAGAAAATTCAACTTTTTGATTAAAAATGAACTTCTTTGTTCTTAATTCATATGTTCGGGTTGCAAATTAATATTTTTTTTGTAGAAAATTTGTTTTTTGACTTAAATAATTAACTTTTTGGTTAAGAACTTTTTTCTTTTTTGCCTGAAAAATCTTGTTTGGTTGAAAATTAATTTGTTTAGCTTAAATGAATCAACTATTTTGTTAAAAATTAGCTTCTATGAAAGAAAATTGATTTTTTTTAAATTTTTTTCTCATCTAACACAAAAATCTTTCTTGATTGAAAATTAATCTTTTTTTCATAGATTTAATTTATTTGTAAAAACATTCATTTTTTGTTGTTAAAAATTCATTTTTGAGTAAAAAAAATCACAGCTATTAATTGAAAAGTAAACTGTTTTCAAGAAAATGTAACTATTTGGTTAAAAATAAACTTTCTTGTTTATAATTCATTTGTTCGGATTGCCAATTAATCTTTTTAGTAGAAAATTTGTCTTTTTACTTAAATAATTAACTTTTTTTAAATATTTTTTTTCTTTCTGGTCTGAAAAGTCTTTCTTAGTTAAAAATTAATCTGTTTAGCTTAAATGATTCAACTATTTTGTTAAAAATTAACTTCTTTCAAAGAAAATTGATCTTTTTGGAATAAAAATTGAACTATTTTTGAAAAAAGTTAAAATATTTGGCTTAAAATTAAATTTTTTGTTCAAAACATATATTTTTGGGTTGAAAATACAACTATTTTGAAAAAATACAACTTTTTTGCCGAAAATTTATATTTCTTGCTTAAAAATTTTACAGTTTGACAAAAAATTCAACAGTTTGATAGAAAATTTAATTCTTGTTTGAAAATGAACTTTCTTGTTGATAATTCATAATTTCGGGTTTCAAATTAATTTTTTTTTGTGTTGAAAACTTAATAATTTTTGTAGAAAATTCAACTATTAAGTTAAAAATTCACCTTTTAGTTGATAATTTATGTTTTCGGGTTGCAAATTAATCGTTTTTATGTTGGAAATTTGACAAATTTGGTAGAAAATTCATCTACTTGGTTAAAAATTAACTTTTTTATTTGAAAATTTATATTTTCGGCTTAAAAACTAAACTTTTTTTGTGGGAAATTCGTTTTTTTGGTTCAAAAGTCAAAATTTTGATTAAATTTCTATCTTGTCTAACAGAAAAATCTTTATTGATTGAAAATTAACCTTTCTTGCTAAACATTTAATTATTTTGTAAAAAAAACTCATTTTTTGTTAAAAATTCATTTTTGGTTGAAAATTCACAGCTATTAATTAAAAATTAAACTCTTTTGTAGAAAATTGATCTCTTTGACCTGAAAATTCAACATTTTGTAGAAAATTCAACTCATTGGTTAAAAATAAACTTTTTTGTTCATAATTCATATGTTCGGATTCCAAATTAATTTTTTTGTGTAGAAAATTTGTGTTTTGACTTAAATAATTAACTTTTTTGTTAAGATTTTTTTTCTTTTTTGCTTGAAAAATCTTTTTTGGTTTAAAGTTAATCTGTTTAGCTTAAATGATTCAACTATTTTGTTAAAAATTAAGCTTTTTTATGTTGAAAATTTCACAATTTTTGTAAGAAATTCAACTATTTGGTTGAAAATTAATTTTTTAATTGAAAATTTATATTTTCCGCTTGAAAATTAAACTGTTTCATAGAAAATTCGCCTTTTTGGTTAAAAAGTCAAAATTTTTGTCAAATGTTTTTCTTGTCTAACCCAAAAATCTTTCTTGATTGAAAATTAATGTTTTTTGCTAAAGATTTAATTATTTTAGAAATAATGCTCATTTTTTGTTGTTAAAAATTCATTTTTGAGTTAAAAATTAATTTTTGGGTAAAAATTTATCCCTTTGGTAGAAAATTAATTTTTTTAAACTGAAAATTGGATTATTTTTTATTTTTTCTTAAAAATGGATCTTTTTGTATTGAAAATTGAACTATTTTGGGTTTCTGGTCTTTTGGTTTGAAAATGCAACATTTTGGTTGAATTTTTTTCTTGCCTAACTCAAAAATCTTTTTTGATCGAAAATTAATCATTTTTAAATTTAAAGATTCAACTATTTTGTTGGAAATTCTTTTATTTTGGTTAAAAATGTACTTTTTTGTAGAAAATTTATTTTTTGAAAATCATTTTTGTGTTAAATATTCATCTGTTTGGCAGAAAATTAATTTTTTAACTGAAAATTTAAATATATCTATTTTTTCTTTAAATTAATCTTTTTGTGTTGCAAATTTAACTATTGTGGTTTTCGGGTTGAAAATTAAACTATTTTGTAGGAAATTCGTATTTTTTGTCTGAAAATTCAACATTATGGTTGAATTTTTTTCTTGTCTGACTCATAAATCATTCTTGATTGAAAATAATATTTTTTGATAAAAGATTAAACTATTTCGTTTAAATATTAATTTTTTTGGATCGAAATTAATTTTTTAGATGATTTTTTTTTTGAAAATTAATTTTCTTGACTAAAAATTAATTCATTGTTATCCATTTTTTGTTGAAAATTGATCTATTTTGTAGAATATTCAACTATTTTAGTAGAAATATTAACTATTTAGTTCAAAATTTATATTTTCGGGTATAAAATTAAACTTTCTTGTAAAAAATTCGTCTTTTTGGTTAAAAATTCAAGAATTTGATATGCATTTGTTTTCTTTTTTGATTGGAAAATCTTTCTTGGTTAAAAATTAACATTTTATGGTGAATGATTCAAACTATTTTGTTGAAAATTTATTTTTCTTAACTGCAAATTTAATTGTTCCATTTTTGGTTTGAAAACTGATCTTTTTTATTTAAAAATTCAACTATTTTGTTGAAAATTCGTTTTTTGTTTTTGAAATATCAATTATTATTATATTTTGTGTTGATATTTGATCTTTTTTTATTAAAAATTCATATATTTTGTTGAAAATTTAACTTTTTGATTAAAAATTCCTGAATTCGAAACATTTTAGGCCCTGAATAAGTCCAAGAATTGAATTAATAATAATATTTAACTAACATTGTGTCCTTTTAGTCGATGCAAAATTGGCGCATCTTCATTACTTCCTGTGATTTTTGTCTTCCATACGAGTATTTCTTGAAATACCGTTCCACTGAAGACAACAACGTCTCCTGAATTTTTGTTATAAATACTACCACCGTATCTACGTAACTTTTTATAGGAAAATCAAAATTAAAAATATTTTTCAAAGTAAAAAATTACAGATCATTATAAAAAAAATCAGTATAGAAATAAATAATATTAAAATGTTTAAAAAAATAGAAAAACTACAAACGAATAAATTAACTCAATTTTATTTCAAGGAATATAAAAGAATATTTAAAAATTGAGTAGTTTTTTAAAGATTTTTTTTAAAAAAGATTTTTTTAAATTTCAGAAACCGCAAGGGTTTTTAAATGTCTAAAAATTTCTAAAGTATTCAAAAGTTTTCAAAAGGAATTAAAAGATTTATATTGATTTTAAAATATTTTAATGGATTTCAAACTATTTCTAAATGTATCAATAAATTTTAAGACTCCAAAGGATTTTCATAAATTTCAAACGATTTTAAAAATATTAAGGAAATTCAGAGATTTTTTATTTTTATTTCTGCAGAATTTTTCTGATTATTTATTATTTATTTTGGGATTGTTTATTCCAATTCTGATTATCCAGTAATCGTTTTCTACACAATCTTTTTCTATAACAATGAATGTGAATATAATAATTATAATAAAAAATTTTAAAAATACTCTATAATATATACTAAAAAATATAATAATTTCCTTATAATATTTTTTTCTTGAGGAAAGCATGTAACAAGAAGTTTTTATTCTGATAAAATCTCTTGAGATCTTTAAAAAAGGATACAAAATACATTTTTCCTGGCACCATATGGTTTCATGTTGTTTGTTTAATAAATCACAAATATATAAATTATTGTGAGCAAAAAGGATAATTAATTTTACTTCCTTTTCAATAACTGCACATCCTGCCGCAATTATCCAATCCGTAAAACGGTAAATATCGGAAATATTTTCTAGTTTGTTGTCTAATTTGCAAATTCTTAAACTTTTTCCTCCGTAAATAATTAATTTATTATCCGGCGCTTGGATAATAGCATGTATCCTCTCAGGATAGAGTACGTCTAATTTAAATAGTAATTTATGATTCGATTTGTTTAATGTATGCAAAACAGAGCCCAATCCTGAAAATTTACGTGGAACAGTTACTAAAAGTTTCAAATTTAAACTGTTCGAAATTATAAAATTTTCAATTATAATATCTTATTGCTAAATAATTTTTTTTAAAAAGTAGAAGTTGTACAAAACTCGTCTTTCTGGTGAAAATTTTAATTATTTTGTTCAAAAATCGTCCTTTTTTGTTAAAAATTATTCTTTTTGGCTTGGAAATTTAACAATTTTTTTAGAAAATTCAAATATTTTGATTGCAAATACGTCTTTTTGTATGAAAAAATCATCCTTTTGGTTAAAAATTTTATTACTTTGTTAAAAATTCAACAATTTTGTTAAAAACTCATCCTTTTCTGTTAGAAATTTCGTGTTTTTTAAATTGAAAATTCATCTTTTCAGTTAAGAAATGCGTGTTTTTGACTGAAAAATTCAACTATTTTTTTTTCAATAGTTTGTTTCTTTGATTGAAGAACAAATTTTTGACTGAAAAATTAATGGTTTAGTTGAAAAGTCAACCAGTTTGTTTAAAAAAAAATCAGTCTTTATGGTTGAAAATTCTTCTTTTCGGCTGGAAAATTTAACAATTTTGTATAAAATTTAAATATTTTGTTTGCAAATACGTCTTTTTTGTGAAAAATCGATTCTTTTAATAAAAAAAATAAACAATTTTGTTAAAAAATCATCCGTTTCCGTTAGAAAGTTCGTGTTTTTTAAATTAAGAAATTTGGAAAATTATACTATTTTTTTTTTAAATCGTTTCTTTCTTTGATTAAAAAACAAATTTTTGACTGAAAAATTAATGGTTTTGTTGAAAATTTTTCTTTTTGGTTTAAAGCTTTAACAATTTTTTTGAAAATTCAAATATTTTGTTGCAAATACATCTTTTTTGTGAACGATCCATCCTTTTAATAAAAAATTTAATTTAATTATTGTAAAGAAATGCGTGTTTTCGGCTGGAAAATTCAATAATTTTGTTTTAAATCGTTTGTTTCTTTGATTAAAAAAAATGTTTAACTGAAAAATTAACGGTTTCATGGAAATTCAAACATTTTGTTTTTAAAATATCATCCTTTATGGTTAAAAATTCTTCTTAACGGTTTGAAAATTTCACAATTTTGTGAAAAATTTAAATATTTTGTTGCAAATACGTTCTTTTGGTAAAAAATTAAACTTTTTCGTCGAAAATTCATCTTTTTGTTTTTAAAATGTTAATGTTTAATACCAAATTTAACAATGTTGTTGAAAATTCATCATTTTCGGTTAAAAAATTCGTGTTTTTAATTTGAAAATTCAAATATTTTGTTGAAAAATCGTTTGTTTCTTTGATTGAAAAACAAATTTTTGCACTGAAAAATTAATGGTTTATTTGAAAATTCAACCATTTTGTTTTAAAAAAATCATCTTTTATGTTTGAGCCTAGACGTAAAAATTTACGTGCAATTGTAAAACCAAAAAAGTTAAAATTATAGAAAAACTAATTTTCTTAGTTGAAAATTTGTCTTTCTGGTGAAAAAATGAATTATTTTGTTGAAAAATCATACTTTTTGGTTGAAAATTCTTCTTTTCGGATTGAAAATTTCACAATTTTGTGTAAAATTCATGTATTTTGTTGCAAATACGTTTTTTTGGAGAAAAATTCATCCTTTTGGTTAAAAAATTATTTTTTTGAAAATTAAACAATTTTTTTAAAAAATCACTCTTTTCTATTCGAAAATTCGTATTTTTAGATTGAAAATTCATCTTTTTAGTTAAGAAATTCGTGTTTTTGACTAGAAATTTCAACTTTTTTTCAGTAGTTT
>NC_046663.1:18645459-18656007 GCF_010883055.1 Belonocnema kinseyi
GAAAATTAAAAGATTTTGTTTGAAAATACGTCTTATTTGTAAAAAATTCATTCTTTTAATTAAAAATTTAATTATTTTGTTGAAAATTCAACAATTTTGTTACAAAATCATTCTTTTCTATTCGAAAATTCGTATTTTTAGATTGAAAATTCAACTTTTTTTTAATCGTTTGTTTCTTTAATTGAAAAAAATGGATAACTGAAAAATTGACGATTTAGTTGAAAATTCAACCATTTTCTTCCAAAAAATCATTCTTTATGGTAAAAAATCTTCTTTTCGGCTTCAAAATTTATCAAACTTGTGGAAAATTAAAATATTTTGTTTGAAAATACGTCTTATTTGTAAAAAATTCATTCTTTTAATTAAAAATTTAATTATTTTGTTGAAAATTCAACAATTTTGTTAAAAAATCACCCTTTTCTGAAAATTACACAATTTTTTTTTAATCGATTGTTTCTTTGGTGGAAGAACAAATTTTTAACTGAAAAATTATTGGTTTAGTTGAAAATTCAATCATTTTGTTCCAAAAACTCATTCTTTATGGTTGAAAAATCTGCTTTTCGGCTTGAAAATTTAACAAATTTGTGGAAAATTCATCTTTTTGTTAAAAAATTTAACAATTTTGTTGAAAATTCATCCTTTTCGGTTGAAAAATTCGTGTTTTTGATTTGAAAATTCAACAATTTTGGAAAAAATGCAATCTTTTTGTTGAAAATTTTCTTTGAAAATTTGTTAACTTAAAATTTCATCTATTTTATTTTTGGTTTAAAAGTTACCTTTGCATTTTTTTAATTTAACTATTTGTTTCAAAATGTAAGTGCTTTTTTACAGAATCGTTTTCAAGATTATTTTTTTTAAATTGAAAATTAACTTTTTTACGTATAATTAAACTATTCTATTTTTGGTGGAAAATTGGCCTTTTTTAGTTAACAATTCAACTATTTTACAAGTTAAAAAAAAATTCTCAACAAAAAAAGGTATATATAATATTTCAATCAAAAAATATTTCAATTTTATATAAAAAAAATAGTTCAAAAAGATGATTTTTTAACTAAATTATAAAAATTTTCACAATATAAAAAAAAAATTCACCAAGAAGATGAATTCGCCATTAAGAAGATTAAATTTCTTGCAGCAAAAAAGACGAATTTTCAACCAAATATTTGAATTTTTAATCAGAAAAGATGAATTCTCAAAAACATTGTACTATTTATTAAATTTAAGAAAAAAGATTTAAATTTTAAATAAAAGAATAACTGAAATGTAAACAAAAACGTTTATTTAAAAAAAAAGATAAATTTTCAACCCAAAAAAAAGAAATTTTAACCGAAAGGATCACTTTTTAACAAAATTGTTGAATTTTTAACCAAATAGTTAAATTTTGAACAACAAAAAATAATTTTTCATCCGAAAAGATAATAGCTTAATTTTCATAAAAAATGCAACTTTTTAACAAAATTAAAAACAAAAAAAAACATTTAAAAAACTTCCTTAATTTTTCCACTTGGCCTAGGAATATTTTTACAAATTCGGTTCACTTTAACGTAGTTTTATCCATTTCTCCACTTGAATTAATCATTAAATGTAATATTTAAACAATTTGTAAGAGAACTAACCTATACAAACGACATCATTAACGTAGCGAACTGCTAGCGCATCAATTTTTGAGAAACTTGAAAACATTTTGGATCCTCCAAGAATTATCTTAACGGAAAACGACTAGAAATGTTATAAATTAGCGATAAAGACAATTTCTGTCTTTTGGAAAAATAACACATGTTGATAACCACATCGCCGATCATAACCTAAAAATCGCTGCATCTCTACAACTTTCATTTGCGATATGTGGCACTGACTTTGGTCTGAACTCTGACACTGGACTTGAAGTGATATATAAGTGAATATTACGACTAGCACGTGCCAGCGAAAACTATAAACTGACAGCTGACAATGACACATCATCAAAACTGTCGTCGAGTCGAGATTATTAAAGGTTAAATAAATAATCTGCGACCAGCAGTAATCTATAGATGGTTTTTAATTGCCTTTATAAATAAAAACAACTCTCCAAAGTCAAGAAAGGACAATCATGACTCGATTTCGTGAATTCTTAAATATAAAAGTATTCTATTCTCGTCTGTGATCGCGCTCGCCTTTTGTGTCAGAATCGAACTTGGGGATTAACCCCGACATCAAAATTGGTATCTTTTCAAGGTATTTTCACTCAAATAGAATATAAAATTGAATATTCTTCTCAAAAAATCAAGAAATTCCGAGGAATGTTCCCCTTTAGATAGTTTTCGCGGTTTTATCAGTGAAGTGTTTACATAACCTTGAAAAAAAAACTGAAAAGCACATAATTTTGGATTTTTGTGGTATAATTTGATAGACAATTGACAGTGCGTACTTATTTTTAAAACAAATCGCGAAACTTGTATTTTCCATCAACATGAAGGGAAATTGAAAGAGTTCATATTTGGATATATTTTTTGAATATGGGTGCCGAAGCTGATTTCCTGAAGTTACGATTGCATCAGATCATTTCTGCGACAGATTTACCACCATACGAATCGGGCTCTTGATGAATGACGCTGGATAATTAGGAAATTTCTCAATACAACTGAATAACAAAGAATTACAAGAGGTATGTAGATCAAATAAATAAATAAAATTTACAACATTTTTTGAATGAATTTACAAGTTCGAATTGTGCTCGTAGCGTCAAAAAAAAGCAACTGGTATCAGTATTGCAAATAAAATTTTTTTTTATTCAATTCGAATATTTACTTTCTAGATATTTCTATATTACAATTTTGTGGATTTCAAAATTATTATAATTATAGGCAAAAATATAGGATACGTAGAGAGTTTTTTAAAATAAATTTTTCAAAATTTTTATTTTAAATTATGTTTTCGATCTAAAATAGTGATTTGTTTTGGAAACATTTTTTTTTTATTTCACGAAACCACGTCACGTATGTATTTATTTTATGGAAGACATTGGTTTTTCAATCTAACATTGCTAAATCATTGTTCTACAATCTACAGTAATTCTGAGAGTGAGATGGCAGAGCTATGCAAATATTTTTTATAGACACTGCTTCTGATAACAGAGATGCTTTATTCTCTTGAAAAATTAATTTTTAACAATAGAAACAAACGTAGTTGTAACAAAGTAGTTACATTTTTAAGCCAAAGAGGATGATTTTTTAAAAAGAATTGTTGAATTTTCAACACAATAATAAAATTTGTAACTAAAAAGAAGACTTTTCAACCGAGAAGATAAATTTTCTACTAAAAAGACGATGTTTAAACAAAAAAATATAAATTTTCAAAAAAATAATTAAATATATCACAAAAAAAATATTTTTTTACAAAAAAGATTATTTTTCTAGCAAAAAGACAAATTTTCAACAAAAAATAAAATAGTTTAATTTCCAATCTACAACAATAATTTTCAAACAAAGAAATAATTTTTTAAAACAATAGTGGAATTTTCAAGCCAAATATTTAAATTTTCAATAAATTATTTGAATTTTGAACAAAAATAATGATTTTTCAACAAAGAAGATTATTTATTAACCAGGAAGTTTTTTTACAAAAAGACAAAGTTGCAAAAAAGAATATGAATTTTCAAGAAAATAGTTGAACTTTCAAGACAAAAAGACGAATTTTTTTATTGAAAAGGATGTTTTTCAAAGAAAATGTTTGAACTTTAAACAAAATAGTTAAATTTTGAACAAAAAAAAGACTTTTTAACCCATTAGATAAATTTTCTACAAAAAAGACGGAAGTTTAAATAAAAAAATATAAATTTTCAAGAAAATAATTGAAATTTTAAACAAAATAATTAAATTTATAACAAAAAAGATTATTTTTTTACTAAAAATATTATTTTTCTACCAAAAAGACGAATTTTCAACCAAAAATGAAATAGTTTAATTTCCAGTCTACAAAAATAATTTTCAAACAAAGAAATAATTTTTTAAAACATTAGTGGAATTTTCAAGCCAAATATTTAAATTTTTAACAAAAATAATGTTTTTTCAACAAAGAAGATTATTTATTAACCAGGAAGTTTTTATACAAAAAGACAAAGTTGCAACCAAGAATATGAATTTTCAAGAAAATAGTTGAACTTTCAAGACAAAAAGACGATTTTTTTTATTGAAAAGGATGTTTTTCAAAGAAAATGTTTGAACTTTAAACAAAATTGTTTAATTTTGAACAAAAAAAAAAGATTTTTTAACTCAGTAGATAAATTTTCTACCAAAAAGACGAAGTTTAAACAAAAAACATAAATTTTCAAGAAAATAATTGAAATTTTAAACAAAATAATTAAATTTATAACAAAAAAGATGATTTCTTAACTAAGAAGATTATTTTTCTACCAAAAAAACGAATTTTGCATATGAATTGTCAACCAAATAATTGACTTTTGAATTAAAAAGATAAATTTCCAAAAATAAATGAAATAGTTCAATTTCCAGCCTAAAAAAATAATTTTCAAACAAAGAAAGAAATCATTTTTTTTTAAATGGTGAATTTTTTAAGCAAAAAAAACGATTTAAAAAAAAGGATAAATTTTTCACAAAATAGTTAAGTTTTCAATAAATTATTTAAATTTTTAACAAAAATAATGATTATTCAACAAAGAAGATTATTTTTTTACCAGGAAGATTTTTTTGCAAGAATAGTTGAAATTTCAAGACAAAAGACGATTTTTTGTATCAAAAAGGATGTTTTTCAAAGAAAATGGTTGAACTTTGAACAAAATAATTAAGTGTTTAACCAAAAAATCGATTTTTGAACAAAGTAGATAAATTTTCTACCAAAAAGACGAAGTTTAAACAAAAAAATATAAATTTTCAAGAAAATAATTGAAGTTTTTAACAAAATAATTAAATTTATAACAAAAAAGATGATTTTCTAACTAAAAAGATTATTTTCTACCAAAAAAACGAATTTTGCACATGAATTGTCAACCAAATAGTTGAATTTTAAACTAAAAAGATAAGTTTCCAAAAATAAATGAAATAGTTTAGTTTCGAGTCTACAAAAATAATTTTAAAACAAAGAAATGAATCAAATAAAAAAATAGTCGAGTTTTCAAACCAAAGAGGAAATTTTTTAACAAAAAGAATGAATTCTTCACAAAATAGTTAAATTTTCAACAAATTATTTAAATTTTTAACAAATACAATTATTTTTCAACCAAGAAGATTATTTTTTAACCAGGAAGGTTTTTTTTTACAAAAAGACAAAGTTTCAACAAAGAACATGAATTTTCAATAAAATAGTTGAACTTTCAAGACAAAAAGACGAATTTTTTTATTGAAAAAGATGTTTTTCAAAGAAAATGGTTGAACTTTAAATAAAATAATTAAATGTTTGATAAAAAAATTATTTTTGAACCAAGTAGATCAATTTTCTACCAAAAAGACGAAGTTTAAACAAAAGAATATAAATTTTCACGAAAATAATTAAATTTATAACAAAAAAGATGATTTTTTAACTAAAAAGATTACTTTTCCACCTAAAAGACGAATTTGCCTATGAATTTTCATCCAAAAATGAAATATTTTAATTTCCAGACAACAAAAATAATTTTCAAACAAAGAAATCATTTTTTTTTAATAGTCGAATTTTCAAGCCAAAAAGGCGAATTTTGAACAGAAAGGATGAATTTTTCATAAAAAAAGTTCAATTTTCATTAAATTATTTAAATTTTCAACAAGAATAATGATTTTTCAACAAAGAAGATTATTTTTTAACTAGGAAGATTTTTTAAATAAAATGACAAAGTTGAAACAAAGAAAATGAATTTTCAAGACAAATAGACGAATTTTCAACCAAAAAGAATGATTTTTAAAGAAAATATTCAATTTCAAAGAAAATAATTAAATTTATAACCAAAAAGATGATTTTTTAACTAAAAATATTATTTTTCGACCAAAAAGACGAATTTTTGAAATAATTCACATGAATTTTCAACCAAACAGTTGAATTTTGAATTAAAGAAATAAATTTCGGACAAAAAGTGAAATAAAATAATTTAATTTTTAACAAAAATAATGATTTTTGAACCATGAAAGATTATTTTTAAACCAGAAATATTATTATTTTAAAGAAAATAGTTGAAATTTCAAGACAAAAAGACGAATTTCCAACCAAAAAGAATGATTTTTCAACAAAGTAGTTTAATTTTCATACAAAATAATTAATTTTTTAAACAAAAAAAATGATTTTTTAGCCAAGAAGAGTATTTTTCTATCAAAAGACGAAGATGCAACAAAGCACATGAATTTTCAACCAAATAGTTGAATTTTCAAGTAAAAAAAAAAACTAATTTTGAATCCAAAAATGATGCTTTTTTAATAAAATTGTTGAATTTGAAAGAAATAATTAAATTTGTAACCAAAACGATGATTTTTTAACTAAAAAAATATTACTTTTCGACCAAAAAGACGAATTTAGAAATAATTCACATGAATTTTCAACCAAATAGTTGAATTTATAACCAAAAAGATGTTTTTTTAAACTAAAAAGATTATTTTTCTACCAAAAAGACGAATTTGCGCATGAATGTTTATCCAAACAGTTCAATTTTGAATTAATTGGATACATTTTCAACCAAAAGTGAAATGATTAAGTAAAAGTATAAAAAAAAATAATTTTTAGACAAAGAAAGAAATTAAGTTTCAACAAAATAGTGGAATTTTCAATCCAAAAAGCCAAGTTTTTAACAAAAAGATTGAATTTATCACAAAATAGTTAAATTTTCAATAAAATAATTAAATTTGTAAAAAAAAAGTGATTTTTAAAACAAGAAAGAGTATTTTTAAACCAGAATGATTTTTTTTCCAAAAAAAAGATGAAGTTGCAACAAAGCACATGAATTTTCAACCAAATGGTTAATTTTTAAGACAAAAAGACGAGTTTTCTACCGAAAAGGATAAATTTTCAACCAAAAGTGAAATAATTAAGTAAAAGTATAAAAAAAATCATTTTTAGACAAAGAAAGAAATTAAGTTTCAACCAAATAGTGGAATTTTCAACCCAAAAAGGGAAATTTTAAACAAAAAGAATGAATTTTTTACAAAATAGTTAAATTTTGCAATAAAATAATTAAATTTTTAACAGAAAGAAGTGATTTTTCAAACAAGAAAGATTATTTTTAAACCAGAATTATTATTTTTCTACAAAAAAGACGAAGTTGCAACAAAGTACATGAATTGTCAACAAAAAGACGAATTTTCAACCAAAAAGGATGACTTTTTAAGAAAATAGTTCAACTTTTAAACAAAAAAATTAAATTAATAACTAAAAATATCATTTTTTTACCGAAAAGACGAATTTGAAATAATTTACATGAATTTTCAACAAAATAGTTGGATTTTGAATTAAAAAAATAAATTTTTAACAAAAAATGTAATACTTTAATTTCTAGCCTGAAAAAATTATCTTTCAAGTAGAAAACGAAATGATTTTAAAAAAAAAGGGGAATTTTTAAGCCAAAAAGCCGAATTTTTAACAAAATAGTTAAAATTTCAATAAATTATTAAAATTTTTAACAAATATAATGATTTTTCAACGAAAAAAAAATTTCTACCAAAAGGACGAAGTTTAAGCAAAGCACATTAATTTTCAAGATAAAAAGACGAATTTTCAACCAAAAAGATTGAATTTTCAACGAAAAAAATTAATTTTGCAAAAAAAGACGAAGTTGCAACAAAGCACAAGAATTTTCAAGAAAAAAGACGAATTTTCTTCCAAAAAGAATAATTTTTCAACAAAATAGTTAAATTAAAAAAAAACAATAAATTTTTAAACAGAACAAAAAATGATTTTTTTAACTAAAAAGAGAAATTTGCAACCGTAAATGAAAAAGTTAAATTACAGTCTAAAAAAATAGTTTTCAAACAAAGAAAGAAATTAAGTTTTAACGAAATAGACAACTGACCATTTTCAACAAATTAATTAAATTTTGACCAAAAAAGATAATTTTTCAGCCAAGAAGAATGCAAATATGTTGCATTTTTTACCAGAAAACAATTAAAATTCTTCCCGAATAGATGAATTTTTAATTAAAAGTATTGAATTTTCAATTAAGAAAGGTTTTTCAGACAGGAAAGACAAAAAATTTTTTAATTTTTTATCAAATAGTTGAAATTTTTCAAACTGGAAATAAAAATTCTTAAGAAGATCGTACATTTTTAACCGACTGTAGAATTTCAAACAAATTAATTAAATTTTTAACCAAAAAGATGAAATTTTAGCCAACATGATTAATTTTCTATCGAAAAGACAAATTTGACAAAAAACACATGATTTTTCAAACATATAGTTTAATTTTCTAGAAAAATAGTTGGATTTTCAACCCAAAAATGTGATTTTTTTTAAATAAAATTTTTGAATTATCAACAAATTAATTAAACTTTTCTCAAAAAAGACGAATTTTTGAGTAAAATGAAATAGTTTAATTTTCAGCTAAAAAAATGAATTTTCATCCGAAGAAAAAAAAACTAAATTTTAACAAAATAGTTTAATTTTCAAGCCAAAAAAAAACATATTCTTAAAAAATGTAATTTTGTGAAAATATAAAATTTTTATTGATTTATTTAAAAAAGTTCGAATTATGCTTTCAGTAAAAAACACCTGGTACATTTAAAAATAAAAAAATTTGAAATTTACAGAATATCGAATTTTTATTTTCCAAATATTTCTGTACTAAAATTGTTCAGACTTAAAACTTATAACAATTTTATGTAAAAAGACAGCCAAGTAATTTCTCTAGAAATTTTTAAACTAAATATTCCAAATCTTATTTTAAATTATGTTTTCAATCCAAAATAGTGATTTTAAAATAGTGAATTTATATTATCGAAGGCATTATTTTTCAATCAATATTACAAAATCAGTCTGCTATAATCTACAGCAATTCTGACAAAAAGTTGGCCGAACTTTGTAAGTATTTTTACAGGCATTGATTCTGATAACAGAGGAGAATGCATTTATGTGAATATTATTTTCTCCAAAAAAAGTAAAGTTTTATAAACCTGTATTGGTTTTTAATAAAAAATTTTGTGGTTTTTTTTTGTAAAAATTTTTTACAAATCCAATTGTTACTGTTGCTATAATTTTTAAACATTTACAGATTTTAAAATGTGGGTCTTTGGATATGGATCGTTGATTTGGAAAGCTGACTTTCCGTATGAAAAACAACTTGTCGGATACATAAAAGGATATGTCAGAAGATTCTATCAAAAAAGTCTTGATCACAGAGGCGTCCCAAGCAAGGTATTTTGAAAATTCGATACATAGAAAAGAAATATTCAGGGCCTTTTACTTCATTTTCAACAAAATAGGATAATTTTTAACCAAGAAAGATTTTTCAGTCTAGAAAAAAAAAAGATTTCATCGAATTAAAAAAAAAATGCAACCTAATAATTAAATTTTTAGCCTATTAATTGATTTTTCAGCCAAATAATAAAAATTTTAACCAAACGAGATGTATTTTTAAACCGAAAAGAATAATTTTCAAGAAAAGACATTAATTTTCAACCAAAAGTGATTAATTTTCTACCAAAAGAGAAAAAATTTTTAACCATAAAGACAAATTTTCAATAGAAGAGTTGAATTTATAAAATAATACGAATTTTTAACAGAAATGTTGAACTTTCAACCAAATAATAAAAATGGTAACCAAAAAAGACGAATTTTCAAACGAACAACTAACAAAGATTTTTCAGTCAAGAAAAAACAAATTTCAACTGGTTTGTTGAATTTTCAAGTCAAAAGGACAAGTTTTCTATAAAAAATTAAAAATTCAAGTTTTTGGCTTGAAAATTCAACAATTCTGTAAATACAAAAATAGTTTGTTGAAAAAAAACTTTTTTGTTAAAAATTCATATTCTTGGTTAAAAAAACTATTTTTTCTAGTTAAAATTCAATTATTAGGTTGAAAATTTACGTATTTTGTTAAAAAAGGAACTTTTGGGTAAAAATTTAATATTGTTGGTAGAAAATTCATTTTTTTTTTGTTCAAAATTTGACGATTCCATTTTTGATTTTTTTTTTAAATTCCTTTATTAATGGAAACTTTAACATTTTTGTTAAAAATTGATCTAACTGTATAAAAAATTTATATATTTGGTTAAAAATTAAACTATTTGGTTGAAAGTTCAACTGTTTTGTTGAAATTTCGATTTTTTGGCTCGAAAATTCAACAATTCGGTAAATACAAAAATAGTTTGTTGAAAAAAAACTTTTTTGTTAAAAATTCATATTCTTGGTTAAAAAAACTATTTTTTCTAGTTAAAATTCAATTATTAGGTTGAAAATTTACGTATTTTGTTAAAAAAGAAACTTTTGGGTAAAAATTTAATATTCTTGGTAGAAAATTCATTTTTTTTTTTGTTCAAAATTTGACGATTCCATTTTTGATTTTTTTTTAAATTCCTTTATTAATGGAAACTTTAACATTTTTGTTAAAAATTGATCTAACTGTATAAAAAATTTATATATTTGGTTAAAAATTAAACTATT
>NC_046663.1:18656107-18679834 GCF_010883055.1 Belonocnema kinseyi
TAAAAATTCATATTCTTGGTTAAAAAAACTATTTTTTCTAGTTAAAATTCAATTATTAGGTTGAAAATTTACGTATTTTGTTAAAAAAGGAACTTTTGGGTATAAAATTAATATTCTTTGTAGAAAATTCATCTTTTTTTTTTAAATGTGACGATTCCATTTTGTATTTTTAAAAAATACCTTTAT
This sequence comes from Belonocnema kinseyi, assembly GCF_010883055.1. NCBI lineage: Eukaryota > Metazoa > Arthropoda > Insecta > Hymenoptera > Cynipidae > Belonocnema > Belonocnema kinseyi. Next base: position 18,656,294 of record NC_046663.1, read on the forward strand.
TAATGGAAACTTCAACTTTTTTGTTAAAAATTGAACTTCTGGATAAAAAATTAATATTTGGTTAAAAATTAAACTATTTGGTTAAAAGTTCAGCTGTTTTCTTGAAATTTCAATTTTTTATCTTGAAAATTCAACAATTCGGTAAAAAATTAAACTATTTTGTTGAAAAAAAAACTTTTTTATTCAAAATTTATATTTTTGGTTAAAAAACTATATTTTCTAGTTAAAAATTCAACTATTTGGTTAAAAAATCATGTATTTTGTTAAAAATGAATTTTTTTCTTTAAAAAATTAATATTCTCTGTAAAAAATTCATCTTTTTTTTGTTGTTGAAAATTTGGCGATTCTATTTTTGATTTTTTTAAAATACCTTTATTAATGGAAACTTCAACTCTTTCGTTAAAAATTGATCTTTCTGTATAAAAAATTAACATATTTGGTTAAAAATTAAACTATTTGGTTAAAAGTTCAACTGTTTTGTTGAAATTTTGATTTTTTGGCTCGAAAATTCAACAATTCGGTGAAAAATTAAACTATTTTGTTGAAAAAAAACGGTTTTGTTGAGAATTCATATTTTGTTCTTATGCTTAAAAATTTTATTATTTATTTCAAAATTGAATAATTTCGTTGAAAATTCGACAATTTGGATGAAATTGTTTGCTTTCTTGGTTGAAAATTAATCTCTTTTGTTGAAAAACAGTTTTTTTTGGTCAGAAAATTCAGCGCTTATGATTAAAAATTGTATTATTTATTTAAAAATGGAAATATTTTTTTGAAAATTCGACAATTTGGATGAAATTGTTTGCTTTCTTGGTTGAAAATTAATCTCTTTTGTTGAAAAATAGTTTTTTGGGTCAAAAAATTCAGCACTTTGGATTAAAAATTGTATTATTTACTTAAAAATTGAATTATTTTGATGAAAAATCCACAAATGGGATACATTTTTTTGTTCGTTCTTGGTTGAAAATTCAACTTTTTTTGGTTGAAATCTTGTCTTTTGTGTTAGAAAATTCATCAATTTGGTTGAAATATTTTTCTTTGTCATGACTGAAAAATCTCTCGTGATTGAAAATCAATCTTTTTTGTTGAAAATTGGTTTTTTGGTTTTAGAAATTCAAATATTTTGTTTAAAAATATTTTATTATTTCTTTAAGAATTTAATTATTTTGGTGAAAATTGAATTATTTTTTTGAATATTTAACAATTTTCATGACATTTTTCTTCTGGAAAGAAAAATATTTGTTGGTTAAGTGTTTATCTTTTTGGTTTGAAAATTCAGCACTTTGGATTAAAACTTAAATTATTTCGTTGAAAATTCGTACAGTTTGGATGAAATTTTTCACTTTCTTGGTTGAAAATTAATTTTTTTAAATTAAAAAATTAATTTTTATTAGTTAAAAAATGTATTATTTGAAAATATATTTTTTTTATTTCTCGACTAAAAAATCTTACTTTGTTGAAATTTGAAGTTTTGTTAAAAATTCTTTTTTTTTTTAGTTTGAAAATTTTGTTCTTTTGCATAAAAATTGTATTATTCATTTAAAAATGGAAATATTTTTTTGAAAATTCGACAGTTTGGATGAAATTGTTTGCTTTCTTGGTTGAAAATGAATATTTTTTTTTAAATAATTTTTTTGGTCAGAAAATTCAGCACTTTGGATTAAAAATTGTATTATTCATTTAAAAATTGAATTATTTTGTTGAAAATTCAACAAATTGGATGCATTTTTTGTTCGTGCTTGGTTGAAAATTCAACTTTTTTTGTTGAAAACTCGATTTTTTGGGTTTGAAAATTAATTTTCTTTTAATTAAAAAATGTATTATTTGGAAACCATTTTTTTCTTTCTTGACTGAAAAAATCTTACTTTCTTTAAATTTGAACCCTTGTTAAGATTTTTACTTTTTAGTTTAAACATTTTTTATTTTGATAAAAATTCCACAAATTGGATGAATTTTTTCAGTTGAAAATTCAACTTTTTTAGTCGAAGACTCGTTTTTTGGGTTTAAAATTCATCAATTTGGTTGAAATGTATTCTTTTTCAAGGACTGGAAAATCTCTCGTGGTAGAAAATTAATCTTTTTTGTTGAAAATTCGTTTCTTACATTAAGAAAATTATTTTTGTTTAATTAAACATGTATTATTTGGAAACAATTTTTTTTCTATCTCGACTAAAAAATCTTACTTTGTTGAAATTTGAAGTCTTGTTAAAAATTTGTTGTTTTAGTTTCAAAATTTTGTTGTTTTGCATAAAAATTGTATTATTTATTTAAAAATGGAAATATTTTTTTGAAAATTCTACAATTTGGATGAAATTGTTTGCTTTCTTGGTTGAAAATGAATCTCTTTTGTTGAAAAAAAAATAGTTTTTTGGGTCAGAAAATTTTTTTTTTTATTATAAATTATAAATTGTATTATTTATTTAATATTGAATTATTTTGTTAAAAATTCTACAAATTGGATGAATTTTTTGTTCGTTCTTGGTTGAAAATTCAACTTTTTTGGTTGAAAACTCGAATTTTTGGGTTTGAAAATTCATCAATTTTTTTCAGGACTGGAAATTATTCTCAAAGTGATTAAAAATTAATCTTTTTTTTTTGTAAATTCGTTTTTTGGGATCATATTTGGTCAGAAAATTCATCTCTTTTGGTTGAAAACTGGATTTTTTGGGTTTGAAAATTCATCCATTTGGTTCATATGATTTTTTTTTGCCATGACTTAAAAATCTCTCCTGGTGGAAAATTCATCTTTTTTGTTGAAAATTCGTTTTTTTGTATTAAAAAATTAATTTCTTGTCGTTAAAAAATGTGTTATTTGGAAACCATTTTTTTCTTTCTTGACTGAAAAAAATCTTACTTTGTTTAAATTTGAACTGAATTCGTCTTTTTAGTTTGAAAATATTGTTCTATTGCTTAAAAATTGTATTATTTATTTAAAAATTGAATTATTTTGTTGAAAATTCAACAATTTTGATAAAATTGTTTGCTATCTTGTTAGAAAATTAATTTCTTTTGTTGAAAACTGCTGAAAAATGTTTTAAAAAAAATTTTAATACAGATATTCTAACAAAAAAGATTTCAAATTAAACATTTTTGTTTTTGAAATATTATCGGTATTAAATTTTTTTCCCTCTCAAATTCAAAATATAGTCCCTTTAAAATTGAATGAAGAGTTTTCCTAAAAGAAAAAAAATCAAAAAGCAACAATTTTTTTCTTTCTTGACTGAATGGTTGAAATAACTTTTTTTAGGACTGGAAATTCTCTCGTGATAGAAAATAAATCTTTTTTGTTGAAAATTAGTTTTTTTTAATTAAAAAATTAATTTCTATTAGTTAAAAAATGTATTATTTGAAAACTATTTTTTTTATTTCTCGACTAAAAAATCTTACTTTGTTCAAATTTGAACTTTTGTTAAATATTCCTCTTCTTAGCTTGAAAATTTTGAACTTCGCTTAAAAATATTTTTATTAATTTAAAAATTGAATGATTTCGTTGAAAATTCGACAATTTGGATAAAATTGTTTGCTTTATTGTTTGAAAATTATTCTCTTTTGTTGAGAAATAGTTGTTTTTTTGTTGTCAGAAAAGTCAGCACTTTTGATTAAAACTCCATAAATTGGATGACTATTTTTTGGTTGAAAATTCAACCTTTTGGCTGAAAATTCGTCTTTTGGGTTTGAAAATTCAATAATTTGGTTCATCATCATTTTTTTTCAATCATTTTTTTTTCTCAGGGCTGAAAAATCATTTGTGATTGAAAATTATAATTTTTTGTTGAAAATTCGTTTTTCGGGTTCAAAAATTGTTAAAAATTCGTCTTTTTAGTTTGAAAATTTTGTTCTTTTACCTAGAAATTGTATTATTTATTTAAAAAGTGAATTATTTTTATAAAAATTCCAAAAATTGGATGAATTTTTTCGTTTATTCTTGGTTAAAAATTCAATTTTTTTGTTGAAAACTCGATTTTTTAGGTTTGAAAATTCATCAATTTGGTTGAAATATTTTTTTTTCAACGACTGTAAAATCTCTCATGGTAGAAAATCAATCTTTTTTGTTGAAAATTCGTTTTTTATATTAAGAAAATTATTTTCGTCTAATTAAAAAATGTATAATTTGGAAAACATTTTTCTCTTTCTTGACTGAAAAAATCTTACTTTGTTGAAATTTTAAGTCTTGTTAAAAATTTTTTTTTTATTTTGAAAATTTTGTTTTTTTGCATAAAAATTGTATTATTTATTTAAAAATGGAAATATTTTTTTGAAAATTCGACAATTTGGATGAAATTGTTTGTTCGTTCTTGGTTGAAAATTCAACTTTTTTGATTGAAAACTCAATTTTTTGGGTTTGAAAATTCATCAATTTTTTCAGGATTGGAAATTCTCTCGTGATTAAAAATTAATCTGTTTTGTTGTAAATTCGTTTTTTGGGATCATATTTGGTCAGAAAATTCACCTCTTTTGGTTGAAAACTGGATTTTTTTGATTTGAAAATTCATCAATTTGGTTGAAAAAATCTTACTTTCTTTAAATTTGAACTCTTGTTAAGAATTTTACTTTTTAGTTTGAAAATTTTTTATTTTGATAAAAATTCCACAAATTGGATCAATTTTTTCAGTTGAAAAATCAACTTTTTTAGTTGAAAACTCGTTTTTTGGGTTGGAAAATTCGTCAATTTGGTTCAAATGATTTTTTTTTGCCATGACTGAAAAATCTCTCCTGATTGAAAATTCACCTTTTTTGTTGAAAATTCTTTTTGTTTATTGGGTTTGAAAATTAATTTCTTTTAGTTGAAAAATGTATTATTTGGAAACCATTTTTTTCTTTCTTGACTGAAAAAATCTTACTTTTGTTCTTTTGTATAAAAATTGTATTATTTATTTAAAAATGGAAATATTTTTTTTTAAATTCGACAATTTGTATGAAATTATTTGCTTTGTTGGTTGAAAATGAATTTCTTTTGTTGAAAAATAGTTTTTTTGGTCAGAAAATACAGCACTTTAAATTATAAATTGTATTATTTATTTCAAAATTAAATTATTTTGTTGAAAATTCTACAAATTGGATGAATTTTTTTTATTTTGATAAAAATTCCACAAATTGGATGAATTTTTTCAGTTGAAAATTCAACTTTTTTAGTGGAAGACTCGTTTCTTGGGTTTAAAATTCATCAATTTGGTTGAAATATATTTTTTTTCAAGGACTGGAAAATCTCTCGTGGTAGAAAATTAATCTTTTTTGTTGAAAATTCGTTTTTTACATTAAGAAAATTATTTTCGTTTAATTAAACATGTATTATTTGGAAACAATTTTTTTCTATCTCGACTAAAAAATCTTACTTTGTTGAAATTTGAAGTCTTGTTAAAAATTTGTTGTTTTAGTTTCAAAATTTTGTTGTTTTGCATAAAAATTGTATTATTTATTTAAAAATGGAATTATTTTTTTGAAAATTCTACAATTTGGATGAAATTGTTTGCTTTCTTGGTTGAAAATGAATTTCTTTTGTTGAAAAATAGTTTTTTGGGTCAGAATAAATTTTTTTTTTGGATTATAAATTATAAATTGTATTATTTATTTAAAATTGAATTATTTTGTTGAAAATTCTACAAATTGGATGAATTTTTTGTTCGTTCTTGGTTGAAAATTCAACTTTTTTGGTTGAAAACTCGAATTTTTGGGTTGAAAATTCATCCATTTTTGTCAGGAATGGAAATTCTCTCCTGATTAAAAATTAATCTTTTTTTTGTAAATTCGTTTTTTGGGATCATATTTGGTTAGAAAATTCACCTCGTTTGGTTGAAAACTGAATTTTTTGGTTTTGAAAATTCATCAATTTGGTTGAAATTTTTTTTTATTTTGATAAAAATTCCATAAATTGGATGAATTTTTTCAGTCGAAAATTCAACTTTTTTAGTCGAAAACTCGTTTTTTGGGTTTTAAAATTCATCAATATGATTCAAATGATTTTTTTTTGCCATGACCGAAAAATCCCTCCTGATTGAAAATTCATCTTTTTCGTTGGAAATTCGTTTTGTTTTTTGGGCTTAAAGATTAAACAAGAATCCAACGACCAAATTTGGACCACAACGAATAAACGAAAACCAAAAATCTTATTGTAATCTGAAAAAAAAAAACAAAAAAAATAAAATAAAATTTTCGGACAAAAATAAAAAAGAAGAAAGTAGGGGATGTGGTTGGCTGCCTTCTCATGTTTCTTTCCTCCTTTTTATTTCTGTCAGAAAATTTTATTTTATTTTTTTGTGGTTCAAATTTGGTCCTTGGATTCTTGTTTTGTTTAACAGGATTTTGCATCAATTTAATTATTGGACGTTAAATGGAATTTTTAATTTGGATTTTGGTCTAATTTAAATTTCGTAATTTTTTAAAACTTAATTTCTTTCGGTTGAAAAATGTATTATTTGGAAAGCATTTTTTTTCTTTCTTGACTTACTTTGTTTAAATTTGAACTCTTGTTTAAAATTCGTCTTTTTAATTTGAAAATTTTGTTCTTTTGCTTAAAAATTGTATTTAAAAATTGAATTATTTTGTTGAAAATTCAACAATTTGGATGAAATTGTTCGCTTTCATGTTAGAAAATTAATCTCTTTTGTTGAAAAATGTTTAAAAAAATTTTAATACAGATGTTTCAACAAAAAAGATTTTAAATAAAATATTTTTCCCTCCCAATCGAAAGTCTAGTATCGTAAAATTGAATGAAGAGTTTTTCTAAAAGAAAAAAAATCAAAAAACACTTAATAAATTACGTCTGAAATTTAATTTGAGCCTTGGTTTTTTTTTTCTAGTCACTTCTAAAAAAAAATAAAATTTTGTTTTCAGCCTGGCAGAGTTGCCACCTTGATGGCTTCCAAAAATCCTGAAGACGAGGTCTGGGGTGTAGCCTACATGATTTCTTCCGAAAATATAGACAGTGTCGCTCAACATTTAAATTCCCGGGAAAGTGGTTACGACCGCAGAACAGTTTTGTTTCACCCGTGCAAATCTGTGCGACCGATCGAGAAAATCGAGCGGGATTCATTGAACCTGAATAATTCGTCAAAAATGCTCTTTTCGAAAGAATCGGCAGTGTCGGTCTCTCCTCTCAATTCCGAGGAAATGCCCTTTCACGTGACCGTTTACATAAGCAGAGAGGACAGTCCTCTCTTTGCCGGAAACGAAGATTTGTCGACAATAGCCAATCACATTTTAGAGTGTCGCGGCCTCAGTGGACCAAATATTGAATATTTGTATAAATTAGCGCATTCAATGCGCATAATTGCGCCGACGATTCATGACGAGCACTTGTATTCGCTCGAGGATGTTGTGAAAAAGTTGGAAAACGAAAAGCAATTTTCTAGCTAGGGCCCGTTAATTAATATTCCATCCAAGGTATGATACTTGTAAAAAAAAAAAAAAATGAGAGAAAATGTTGAAGAAAATTGGACGCCCGTAAGGAATGATAATTTAAATTACTTTTTAATTCTCTTGTTTGATTTTTAAATAGAGAAATATTATGATGCGACGAAAATTGAATGAGTGAATGTTGACCGAGTCAGAGAAATATTTTATACACTTATTTATTGTAAAAGCACGGGAGAGTTCTATAAAAAGTTGTTTCAAGTATTTAAAAATTAAGGGCTTATTCTTTCGCCACTTTCTTCTGCAGGTAAAAGGACGAGAAAGAAAAAAATGGGTTTCAAATAATACAGTTTTTAAATAAACCAAATTAATTTTATAATCTAAAAAAAATGAATTTTCAACAAAAAGGATTAATTTTCAACTAAGAAAGCCAAAAATATCATCCAAATTGTCGAATTTTTAACAAGAGTTTTAATTTAAACAAAGTAAGATTTTTTTATTCAAGAAAGAAAAAACGGTTACCAAAGAATACATTTATTAACTTAACGAAATTAATTTTTTAATCCAAAATTTTTTCAAATTTCATCCAAATTAATGAATTTTCAAACCCAAAATACCAGTTTTCAACAACAAAAAGGTGAATTTTTAACCAAAAATATGTATCTAATTTGTGGAATTTTCAACAAAAAAAACTCAATTTTTAAATAAACAATACAAATTTTAATAAAAACTGCTGAATTTTCTGATAAAAAAAAACTATTTTGCAACAAACTTGATTAATTTTCAACCTAGGAAGCAAAAAAATGTTATCCAAATTGTCAAATTTTCGACAAAAAATTCATTTTTAAATAAATAATACAATCTTTAATCAAAAGAACGAAATTTTTAAGTAAAAGGACGAATTTTTAATAACAGTTCAAATTTCAACAAAATAAGATTTTTCAGTCTATAAATAAAAAAATCTTGATGAAATAATACATTTTTTAACTAAACGAAATTAATTTTTAAGCCCAAAAAACGAATTTTCAACAAAAAAACTCAATTTTTAAATAAATAATACAAATTTTAATAAAAACTGCTGAATTTTCTGATAAAAAAACTATTTTGCAACAAACTTGATTAATTTTCAACCTAGGAAGCAAAAAAATGTTATCCAAATTGTCAAATTTTCGACAAAAAATTCAATTTTTAAATAAATAATACAATATTTAATCAAAAGAACGAAATTTTTTAAGTAAAAAGACGAATTTTTAATAACAGTTCAAATTTCAACAAAATAAGATTTTTCAGTCTATAAATAAAAAAGTGTTCATGAAATAATACATTTTTTAACTAAACGAAATTAATTTTTAAGCCCAAAAAACGAATTTTCAACAAAAAAAGTTGAATTTTTAACCAAGAACAAACAAAAAATGCATCCAATGCAAAAAAAAAAAAAATTTCAAAGTAAAAAGACGAATTTTTAACGAGAGATCAAACTTAAACAAAGTAAGATTTTTTTTCAGTCAAGAAAAAGCCCTGAAAAAAAAACTATTTCATCCAAATTGTCAAATTTTCGACAAATAATTCAATTTTTAAATAAATATTACAATTTTTAAGCAAAAGAGGAAAATTTTCAAACTAAAAAGATTAATTTTCAATCACTAGAGATTTTCCAGTTCTGAAAAAAAAGATTTCTTTTAGTTAAAAAATGTAATATTTGGAAAAATAATATATTTTTTAACTAAAAAAAATGAATTTTTAAACCCAAAAAACAAATTTTCAACAAAAAATATTAATTTTCAATCACGAGAGATTTTGCAGTCCTGAAAAAAAATATTTCAACCAAATTGATGAATTGCCAACCAAGAACGAATAAAAAAATTCATCCAATTTTCATTAAATTAAAATTAAAATTAAATTAAATTAAATTAAAATAAATCAATTTTTAAATAAATAATACAATTTCTTGGTAAAAGAACAAAATTTTCAAACTAAAAAGACGAATTTTTAACAATTTTTGAATCCAAAAAACGAGTTTTCAACAAAAAAATATAATTTTCAATCACAAATGTTTTTTCAGTCCTGAGGAAAAAAAATCATTTCAACCAAATTAATGAATTTTCAAACCCAAAAGACGAATTTTCAGCAAAAAGGTTGAATTTTCAACCAAGACCAAAAAAAAGATAATCCAATTTGTGGAAATTTCAAAAAAATAGTTAATTTTTAAATAAATGATATAATTTTCAAACGCAAGAGTTTAATTTTCAAACCAAAAAGATAAATTCTTGACTAAAAAATATTTTTCTTTCCAGAAGAAAAATGACAACAAAATTTTTAAATATTCCAAAAAATAATTCTCTTTCCGACTAAATGATAAATATTTTAACGAAAATTTTAATGTTCAACCAAGAAGAAAAAAAATCATCTAATTTGTGGAGTTTTAATCAAAAGTGCTGAATTTTCTGACAAAAAAACAACTATTTTTCAACAAAAGAGAATAATTTTCAAACAATAAAGCAAACAATTTCATACAATATGTCGAATTTTCAACGAAATAATTCAATTTTTAAATAAATAAAAATATTTTTAAGCAAAGTTTAAAATTTTCAAACTAAAAAGAGGAATTTTTAACAAGGGATCAAATTTCAACAAAGTAAGATTTTTTGGCCAAAAAATAAAAAAATGGTTTTCAAATAATACATTTTTTAACTAATAGAAATTAATTTTTTAATTAAACAATACAACTAATTTTCAACAAAAAAGATTAATTTTCAATCACGAGAGAGTTTCCAGTCCTGAAAAAAATTATTTCAACCAACAGTTGAATTTTCGAACAAAAATAAACAAAATTCATCCAATTTGTGGAATTTTCGTAAAAATAATTCAATTTTTAAATAAATAATACAAGTTTTAATCAAAAGTGCTGGATTTTCTGACAAAAAAAAAATAATTTTCCAACAAAAGAGATTAATTTTCAACCAACAAAGCCAAAAATTTCATCCAAATTGTAAAATTTTCAACAAAATAATTAAATTTTTAAATAAGTAATACAATTTTTAAGCAAAACAACAAAATTTTTATACTAAAAAGGCGAATTTTTAACAAGAGTTCTAATTTAAACAAAATAAGATTTTTTTATTCAAGAAACAAAAAAATTTATCTAATTTGTGGAATTTTCAACAAAATAATTTTTAAATAAATAATACAATCTTGAATCAAAAGAACGAAATTTTTTTAGTAAAAAGACGAATTTTTAATAACAGATCAAATTTCAACAAAATAAGATTTTTCAGTCTATAAATGAAAAAATCTTAATGAAATAATACATTTTTTAACTAAACGAAATTAATTATTAATCCCAAAAAACGAATTTACAACAAAAAAGATTGATTTTCAATCAAAAGAGAATTTCCAGTCGAGAAAAAAATTGATGAATTTCCAAACCAAAAAAACGAATTTTCAACAAAAAAAGTTTAATTTTTAACCAAGAACGAACAAAAAAATGCATCCAATTTTTGAAATTTTTATTAAAATAATTCAATTTTAAATAAGTAATACACTTGAACAAAAGAGATTAATTTTGAACCAAGAAAGACAAAAATTTTATCCAAATTGTCGAATTTTCAGCAAAATAATTCAATTTTTAAATAAGTAATACAATTTTTAAGCAAAAGAACAAAAAGTTCAAAGTAAAAAGACGAATTTTTAACAAGAGTTCAAACTTAAACAAAGTAAGATTTTTTTTTAGTCAAGAAAGAGAAAAATTTTTTTCCAAATAATACATTTTTTTAACTAGAAAAAATTAATTTTTAATAATAAAAAAACGAATTTTCAATAAAAAAGATTAATTTTCAATCACGAGAAAATTTCCAGTCCTGAAAAAAAATTATTTCATCCAAACTGTTGAATTTTCAACAAAATAATTCAATTTTTATATAAATATTGCTATTTTTAAGCAAAAGAACAAAATTTTGTTGAAAACTCGTCTTTTTGGTTTGAAAATTCATCAGTTTAGTTGAAATAATTATTTGTTTTCAGAACTGGAAAACTTTCGTGGCTAAAAATTAATATTTTCTGTTGTAAATTCGTTTTTTGGTATTAAAATAACAATTCTTTTAGTTAAAAAAAGGATTATTTGGAAAAATAATACATTTTTTAACTAAAAAAATGAATTTTTAAACCCAAAAAACAAATTTTCAACAAAAAATATTAATTTTCAATCACGAGAAATTTCAAATCACGAGATAATTCAATTTTTAAATAAATAATATAATTTTTAAAAGTGCTGAGTTTTTTGACCTAAGAAACTATTTTCCAACAAAAGAGATTAATTTTCAACCAAAAAGGCAAACAATTTCATCCAAATTGTATAATTTTAAACAAAATAATTCAATTTTTAAATAAATAACACAATTTTTAAGCAAAAGAACCAAATTTTTAATGTAAAAAAAACGAATTTTTTAACAAGAGTTCCAATTTCAACGAAGGAAGATTTTTTTCAGTCAAGAAAGAAAAAAATGCTTTCCAAATAAGAAATTTTTTTAAATAGAAGAAATTAATTTTTTAATAAAAAAACGAATTTTCAACAAGAAAGATTAATTTTCAATCACGAGAGATTTTCCAGACCTGAATAAAAATTATTTCAATCAAATTTTTGACGAATTTTTAAACACAAAAGACGAGTTTTAAACAAAAAACATTGAAAAAGACCAAAAAAATATATTTTTAACTAAATAATGCAATTTTTAAACAATAGGTCAATTTAAAAATAAAAAGGCTGATTTTTGACAAAAGAAAATAAGTTCCTACAAAGAGAGTAAAAAAATGTCATCTAAATTGTCGAATTTTCAACAAAATAATTCATTTTTTAAATAAATAATACAATTTGTAAGCAAAACAACAAAATTTTCAAAATAAAAGGACGAAATTTTAACAAGAGTTCAAATGTAAACAAAGTAAGATTTTTTCAGTCAAGAAAGAAGAAAACATGGTTTCCAAATAATACATTTTTTAACTAACAGAAATTAATTTTTTAATTCAAAAAACGAATTTTCAACAAAAAAGATTAATCTTCAATCACGAGATTTTTCAATCCTGAAAAAAATCATTTCTACCAAATTGATGATTTTTTAAACCCAAAAAATTGATTTTTCAACCAAAAAAGTTGAATTTTCAACCAAGAACGAACAAAAAAATTAATCTAAATTATTGAATTTTCATCAAAATAATTCAATTCTTAAATAAATACTACAATTTTTAATGAAATGTGCCGAATTTTCTTACAAAAAAAAACAACTATCCTAATTGTCGAATTTTCAACAAAAAAATACAATTTTCAACAAAAAGAGGTGAATTTTCAGCCAATAAATCAAAAAATTTCATCCAAATTGTCCAATATTCAATCAAATAGTTCAATTTTTTAATAAATAATACCATTTTTAACGAAAATAGATGAATTTTAAACGAAAAAGTTGAATTTACAGTTAGTAAATATTTTTCATTGAGGAAAAAACAAAATTTGATTTAAACTGTTGACCTTTCAACAAAATAATTCAATTTTTAAATAAATAATACAATTTTTAACCAAAATTGATGAGTTTTCAAACAAAAAAGACAAATTGTCAACAAAAGAGTTGAATTTTCAGCCAAGAAAGGTTTTTCAGTCAAAATAATTCAAAGAACGATTGAATTTTTAAAATCGTCATTCTATTTTTAAAAGGAATAATACCATTTTTAAACAAAAGAGGTAAATTTTCAAACCTAAAAGACGAATCTTCCACAAAAGAGTTGAATTTTAAACGAAAAAAGGTGGATTTGGAACCAAGAAGAAAACAAATTTCATCTGAATTTTTAATTTTTCAATGATATAATTAAATCCTTAAAAAGATGTGAATTTTTAAACGAAAAAAAGAAAATCTATTTTTAACTAAATAATACAATCTTTAACAAAGAGATGAATTTAAAAATAAAAAAGCGGATTTTCGACAAAACAGTTGAATTTTCAATCACAAAAGATTTTTTAGTTCTGAGAAAAATAAAAAAATTCACCTAAATTATTGAATTTTCAAACCCAAAAAACGAATTTTCATCAAAGATCAAAAAAAGGTCATGCAATTTGGGGAATTTTCAACAAAATATTTTAATTTTTAAATAAATTATACAATTTTCAACCACAAGAGTTGAATTTTCAAACTAAAAATATAAATTCTTAAACGGGAAATACTTTTCTTTCCAGAAGAATAATGTCATCAATTTTGTTAAATTTTCAAAAAATTAATTCGATTTTTGACTAAATAATAAAATTTTGAACCAAAAGAGATGAATTTTCATACAAAAAATGCGAATTTTCAACAAAAGAGTTGCATTTTCGAACAAGAAATGTTTGTCAGTCAAGAAAAAAGAAATTCATCTAAAATGTTGAATTTTCAAAACAAGAAATATTTTTTCAGTCAAGAAAAAAATTTCATCAAATATTTTTAATTTTTTAAATAATAATTCTATTTTTGACTAAATAATAAAATATTTAACCAAAAGAAATTAATTTTCAACAAAACAGTTAATTTTCAATGAAGAACAAAAATAAATGTCATCCACAAAAGATTTTTCTGTTATTAGAAAAAAAATCATTTGAACCAAATTATTGAATTTTCAAACCCAAAAAAACGAATTTTCAACCGAAAAACAACAAAATTCATCCAATTTGTGGAATTTTCAACTAAATAATTTAATTTTTAAATAAATTATAACATTTTTAACCAAAAAGATGATTTTTCAACAAAACAGTTAAATTTTCAACAAAAATAATGTACTTCAATTTTTAACTGAAATAGAATAATTTTACAATAAAAAAGGTGAATTTTAAACTACAGAAGATAATTTTGTCCTGAGAAAAAAATCATTTATACCAAATTGTTGAATATTTAAACCCAAAAGACGAATTTTCATTTGAAAAAAAAAAACAATTTTCAATCAAAGCAACAAAAAATCATACAATTTGTGGAATTTTCACCGAAATTACTTAATTTTTAAATAAATAATATCTATAATTTTCAACCGAGAAATATTTTAAATTAAAAAAATATCATGAAAATTTTTAAATTTTCAACAATATAATTAAATTTTTAACCAAATAATAACTTTTTTGAGCAAAAGAGAAAATGCTCAAATTCAAAAGACGAATTTTTAACAAGAGTTCAAATTTCAATAAGTAAGATTTTTTAGTCAAGAAAGAAAAAAATATTTTCCAAATAATATACTTTTTATCTAAAAGAAATGAATTTTTAAACCCAAGAAACGCATTTTGAACAAAAAAGATTAATTTTCAATCACGAGAGATTTTTTAGTCATGACAAAAAAAAGTCATTTCAACGAAACTGTTGAATTTAAAAAAAATGTAAATTTTGAACAAAGGAAAAATATTTTATCTACATTTTTTAATTCTCAACAAAATATTGAATTTTTGAATAAATAATACAATTTTTAGGCCGAAAGAGGTGAATTTTCAAGAAAAAAATCCTTTTTAACTAAATAATATAATTTTTCACCAATAGATAAATTTTTAAACAAAAGTGTGGAATTTTCAACAAAGAATATTTTTCAGCCAAGAAAGAAAAAGATTTTTCAACTGTTAAATTTCCAACAAAGAAATATTTTTTAGTCAAGAAAGAAAAAAATCTTTACCAAATAATAAATTTTGTAATTAAAAGAAATCAATTCTTAAACTCAAAAAATGAATTTTTAACAAAAGAGTTTAATTTTCATTCACGAAAGATTTTTCAGTCATGAGAAAAAAAATCATTTCAACAATAATACAATGTTTAACCAAGATATAACATTTCAAACAAAAGTTTGGAATTTTCAACCAAAAAATATTATTTTTACCAAGAAATACAATTTTTTATCTAAACTGTTGAATTTTCAAACCAAAAAGACAAATTTTTAACAAAAGAGTTGAATTTTCAGCCAAGAAAGATTTTTCAGTCAAGAAAAATATTCAAAGAATGATTGAATTTTCAAAATAGTAATTCTATTTTGAAAGAAATAATACCATTTAAAAAAAAGAGGTGAATTTTTAAACCAAAAAGACGAATTTTCAACAAAAGAGTTGGATTTTGAACCAAGAAGGACAAAAATTTCATCTGAGCTTTCAATTTTTCAACAATATAATTAAATCCTTGAATTATTTATTTATTCTATTAAAAACATTCAAAAAATTTGTCCTGAAAAAAAATAATTTTAACCAAATGGTTGAATTTTTTAAATTCAACAGACGTGTTTTCAACAAAAAAATTGAATTTTCAACCAAGACCAAACAAAAAGGTTGTCCAATTTTAAAAATTTTAAACAACATAATTTTACTTTCAAATAAATGTTATAATTTTCAACCACAAGAGTTGAATTTCCAAAATAAAAAGATAAATTCTTAACCAAGAAATATTTTTATTTCAAGAAGAAAAATGCCATCAAAATTGTTAAATTTTCAAAAAAATAATTCTCTTTTTCACTAAATAATAAAATTTGTAATCAAAAGATATCATTTTTGACCAAGAAGGAACAATAATTTTATCTTAATTTTTTTCTTTGAACAAATTAATTAAATTCCTAAATAATGCAATTTTTGACCAAAAGAAGTGAATTTTAAAAGAAATAACAAAATAATTCGATTTTTAACTAGATAATACAATTTTCAATAATATTTTCAATAATATGAATTTTTAACTAAAGAGTTGGATTTTCAAACATGAAATATTTTTCAGTCAAGGAAAAAAATTTAATTTAAAATGTTTAATTTTCGGACCAAAAATACGAATTTTTAAAATAAAGTATTGAATTTTAAACCAAAAAATATTTTTTCAGTGAAGAAAAAAAAATGTCATCAAAAATTTTGAATTTTCAAAATAATAATTCTATTTTTAACTAGAAAATAAAATTTTAAACAAAAGTGATGAATTTTCAACAAAATAGTTTATAACCAAGAGATGAATTTACCAATAAAAACGGCGAATTCTTAACAAAAGAGTTAAATTTTCTACCAAGAAATATATTATATTTAAGAAATAAAAAAAAAATTTATCCAAACTTACATTTTTCAACCCAAAAGACAAATTTTCAACAAATAAATTTATTTTCCAACCTTGAAAGAATAATTCAATAATTCAATTATTGAATAAATAATATAATTTTTAACAAAAAGAGGTGAATTTTCAAACAAAAAAGACAAAATTTTAACAAGAGTTCAAATTTTTACAAAATAAGATTTTTTCAGTCAAGAAAGAAAAAAAGGTTTTCCAAATAATAAATTTTTTAACTAAAAGAAATAAATTTTTTACCCAAATAAACGAATTTTCAATAGAGTTTAATTTTAAGCCTCGAAAGATTTTTTAGTCATGAAAAAAAATCTTTTCAACCAAACTCTTGAGCTTTTAACAAAAATAGGTGAATTTTTAATCAAAGAGGATTTCCTTCTTGATTGAAAATTAAATTTGTTTTGTTTTTTTTTTCATTTGCAAATTTCGCCGAAATTTTTGAATTTTCACAAAAATAATTAAATTCTTAAATACATAATACAATTCTTAACCAAAAGAGGTGAAGTTCCGAACGAGAAAAACAAAACAAATAATTTTATTTTAAAATAAATAATACAATTTTTAAACAAAAGTGGAATTTTCGACCAAAAATTTTTTAACCAAATTTTTTAACCAATTTTTAACCAAAAGAGATGAATTTTTTTTAAAAAAGGGCAAATTTTCAATAACAAACATTTTATTTTCAACCACGAAAGAATTTTCAGTCACGAAAAAAATATTTCAACCGAACTGTTAAATTCTGAAATCCAAATAAACGAAATTTCAACAAAGAAGTTGAATATTCAAACAACAAATGCATCAAAACTTTCAAATTTTCAATAAAATAATTCAATTTTGAAATAAATAATACAATTTTTAACCAAAAGAGTAACATTTTAAAACAAAAAAGGCAAATTATTAACAGGAGTTCAAATTTCAACAAAGAAAGATATTTCAGTCAAAAAAGAAAAAAATGTTTATTGAATTATTTGTTAACTAAATAATACAATGTTTGACCAAGAGATAAATTTTCAAACAAAAGTGTGTAGTTTGCTGTCAAAAAATATTTTTCAGTCAAGAAAGAAAAAAAATTCATCTAAGCTGTTGAATTTTTTAACCAAAAAGATGAATTTTTGACCAAGAAATTTTTTTCAGTTAAGAAAGAAAAATTTCATCTAAATTGTTGATTTTTTAAACCAAAAAGACGAATTCTTAACAAAAGATATGATTTTAAAAAAAATTCTATTTTTGCTAAATAATAAAATTTGTAGCTCAAAGAGATGAATTTCAACCATAAAAATTTAATTTTTTACCAAAAAAGAAAAGACTTCATCAAATCTGCTGAATTTTCAACAAAATAATTCAATTTTTAAGTAAACAATACAATTTTCAACCAAAACGAAATAATTTTGTTTTTAACTAAATAATACAATTTTTAACCAGAAGAGATGAATTTTCAAACAAAAAAGGCGAATTTTCAACAAAATAATAATATTTTCCAATAAATAATTTACAAAACAGTTTAATTTGCAACCAAAGAAGAATTTTCAGTCAAAAAATAAAATTTATTTAATTTTATCCGAATTGTTGAATTTTCCACATTGAAAATTTATATTGTTAGGTGAAAAATTCTATAAATTTGTTAAAAATTTAATTATTTTCTTTGAGAATTTAATAAGCGTCTTTTTTTGTAGAAAATAAAGTTCTTATTAGAATATTTGTTTTTGGTTGTTGTTGAATTCAACTATTTTTCTTATTTATAATTAAAACATTTTTTGTTGAAATATCATCCATTACATGTTTTCTTGAATATTTATATTTTTCATTTGAAGAATGATCTGCTTAGTTAAAAATTGAGCTATTTATTGAAAATTCTTTTTTTTTGTTGTGGATTATTAAGTTTTTTAAACTAAACATGTATTTATTACATTTTTGCGATGAAATTTATATTTTTATTTGAAAATTTATCTTTTGTAATTTGAAATTAAAAAATTTGATTAAAAAATGTTTCATTTTTGGTTGAATTCAACTGTTTTTTAAATTTAAATTAAACAATTTTTTTGTTGAGAACTCATATTTTAAAAAAGAAAATTCAACTAATTGGTTAAAAGTTAAAATAATTTTTTAGAAAATTATATTTTCGGTTTAAAAATTGATGTTTTGTTGAAAATAAACTATTTTGTAATAATTATAAGTTTTATCTAATTTGTCTTTAAAATGTTAAAATTATCAGCCGAGAAAAAAAATCATAAAAATTGTTGAATTTTCAACAAAATGATTTAATTTTCTACTCAATAATGCAATTTTCATTCAAAAGAAGTGAATTTTTGAACAAAAAAAAGCGAATTTTCAACAAAATTGTTCAATTTTAAACTAAGAAATCATTTTTGGTCAAGAAAGAAAGAAAATAAATCTAAATTTTTGATTTTCAACCAAACAATTCAATCCTTAAGTAAATAATACCATTTTTAACCAAAAGTGGTGAATTAAAATAATAAATGTTATGATTTTTCAATTTGTTCTATTTTATCCTGTTTTGTTCTATTCTATTCTACTGTATTTCTTTATTTTATTCAATTCCATTAAATTGTATTCAGTTTGATTGTATTTCATTTATTGTATTTTTTCCTGTTTTATTCTATTCTTATTTTGTTCTGATCAACTTTTATTACCTTTTCCATCACAAATTTTATGCAATTTTTTAATTAATTAAATTTTTTATTTATATTTTGCTATATTTTGTTATATTTATTAAATATTTTAATAAATGTATTTTATTCTATTAGATTTGCATTCTTATAGTATCTTCAATTATCTTAAATCTTATTTTATTCTATATCATTTTATTTCATTTTATGATATTCTATTATTTTCTATTGTATATTGTATTATTTTCTTCCCTCGCGACTCTAACTTTTCGTTTGACTAGTCTCTTTGGCTAATTTTTCGAAAGCTCTCGCATATTTGCACACCCCGGGACTCGGTCTTTCCTTCAGATTCTGGCATAAGCGGTCAGTAAAATCTGTATACTCGGACCCCCTACCAATCATCAACCACTCATCCACCTCCTCGACTGTTTCACGACCAATCAGTTGCCTAGCTTTTTTGCATTTCCAAATGTGGTATATATCTTCCTCCTCTTCCCCACATAAGCGGCAAAGACAATCGTCTTTATAACCCTTATTTCCTGCCTTACTCACATTATCACATCTTAGCCTAGCCCACTGTTCCTTATCTCTTCCTTTGATATCTTTCGCTTTCTAGTATTCTTCCCTCTCTATCCCATCTGTTATACTTTTGTATACTTTACAATAATTTGAAATATCAATTTTTTGCCAATCGGTCTGACAATCTTGTACCATTTTCCTCAGGACTCCTCTTCCTAAGTTCCTTGATACATCTTCCAAATCCCTGCCTTCCCATATCATCCCCAATGTCTCGCCATCTCCTACTTCTTCTAATGCTGTCACTAATTCCTTTCCCCAGGCTGACGGATTACCGTTTATGCAGCCTCGTATCTCCTCCATTAGACAAATTTTTGGTAACCTATCTTCCTCCATTTCTAATATTTCATAAAGATAGTTACTCGCCCTTCTTCTAGTCTCAATTTCCGCGCTTCTTCTTCCTGACTCTATTTTCCAGATGTATGCAGAGGTATTTCTATCCAATCCCATAATCATTTTAACATATCTACTCTGTACTTTCTCTATTTCTTCCCTTCTCCTCCATCCCCATATTTCGACCCTGTAAAACGCTCCTGTTTTTGCTAATACATCCAGTATGTAAAGTCTTCTCTTTAACGCGTTTATTCCTGCCCTTTTCATCACTCCCCACGCTGCATTGATAGATTTTTGCGCGTTGCCTGCTAGGGCTGCTAGGTGTTTGTTGAAAGACCCCCCCGATGAAAACCAAAAACCTAAATATTTAAACTTGTCTACTACTTCGAGTGGTTCTCCTTTAAATTTCCATTTCTCTTCAGATTTCTTCCTACCCCCTTTCTTAAACACCATCACCTTTGTTTTTTTGACATGCACTTCTAATTTATTCTTATCAGCATATCTTTCCAGCGTTTTTAACATTTCTTTGATACCATCCGCGTGATCGGAAACGATCGCTTAGTCATCCACAAATGTTAAAGTAAACACCTTCGATTTCCCAATTAAGGTTCCTCCTTCCTTTCTTTTGGTCCACTCTTCATCTATGTCGTCCAAGAAAATGTTAAAGAGGGTCGGGCTCAAGGGGCATCCATGTCTTACCCCTATATTTGTTCTAAAATTTTCTGAGATTCCCGCTTTAGTTACTACCTCGTTGAAAGTGTTCCTACGTATAGCTTTCCTTTCTCTTTTTTTAACTTGTTGTTTATTAAAGAATTTAAGACAGATATGTCGTCTTTGGTACTTCTTTTTTTCCTAAAACATGCCTGACTTTCCTTGAGCAATCTCTTTTCCGCTACCCATTCCCCTAGTCTTGCATCCATTGTAGCCACTAATATTTTGTAACCTAAATCTAGCAGCGAAACTCCTCTGTAGTTTCCCGCGTCGTCCTTGTCTCCATTCTTAAATATTGGTACTATTCTGGCTGTCTCCCATCCTTTAATCATAACTCCATTTTCCCATAAGTCGTTTATTACTTCATGCATTTCTGTCGCCCACAGTTTTGGCATTCCTGCAATAAATTCTATTGGTACCCCATCCTCCCCAGGCGCTTTTCCTCTTTTCATTTTTTTTATGCATTCACAGAATTCTTTAAACTCTATTTTCCCATGAAGTCCCTTTTCGGTTTCATCCAGATGTTCGCTACTGTCCGCTGGAGCTTCCTCGTTTTCAGTCTTACTCCCCTTACCCTCTTTGTCCCTATCTCTCGCTGATTCTTGATTATTCTGACTTTTCTCACTCTTGCTTCCTAGTAGCTTTTCAAAATGAGTTTTCCATTTTTCTAAGCTAATGTCTTCCCCTTTGACGTTCCCTCTGGTCTTTGGTCTAAATTTTCTAATTGCGCTCCAAAAATCGCCTGATTGTCTATTATTTTCTACCTCTTTCCAATTTTCTTGATTTTTTTGTCTCCTTTTTTCCTTGTATAAACTTTTTAACCTCTTTTTTTCATGCACCAATTTCTCCCGCTCCGATTCTCCCTTTAACTTTAGAAACATTTTTAAGGTTTCCCATACTTTTGTCCTCTGTTCTTTGCAATCTTGATCGAACCAGTCAATCCTTTTCTTAAAATTATTGCTGTGGGGCCCCACCATCCTTACCATTCCTACTTCTTTTGCTGCTTTTTTTATACTATCAATTATTATCTCCCATCTGTCTTCACTTGCTTCTTCCTCTACTCTCGTTTCCCATAGTTCTTCCATTTTTTCTGATTTCCCTTTGCCCCAGAATAGTTTTTCCGCCTTATTTATATTCCGTCCTCTTCTCAGTTCTTTTTTTTCGTATAATTCTGACCCCGTGTGAGAGAGTCGGAAGGTGACCGGGAGGTGATCCGACTCGATTCTCGCTTCAACTTTTATTTGCGATATTGATTGCGATTTTAGAAATGCCTTCATTTTTATAAACAGTTACAATTTTTAGTATTTTTGATTCAAATCTTAACTTATTGTTACTAATTACAATTCCGTAGTCCCATTCTTTACACTCCCAATTGTCTCCCACCCAATTTTTCTTAATTCCTATTAGATGCCCTCCCTTTGCTCTCCCCTTATTATGAACTTTTTCTGCCGGTTTTGTTATCCAAATAAAATATTTATCTAGCTTTTTAACAAATTGTTCTTCCGACTCTTTTATTAGCCAAGTTTCTTGTAGTACAATTAATTCAAAACCCTTTAAAAAATCCCATGCCTGCCCTACCTTATTTGTTCCCGAAATATTCCATGACATATCTCTGATGTTCTTATGCGCCGTGGATATGAAAAAAAATCTTGCTGGGTCCCCCTTCTTCCTCGTTCCAGAAGAACCAATCTTCACCAATCTTCCATTTCATGTAGCCCGTCCTCAATGCTTTCCCATGTCCTGCTTCTTCCTCAGCTACATTCGTGACCCACTTCTGTATTGGAAGCTCTCTGTCGGTCAAGTTGTCCGCAATCCAGATGCTGGTCCCTCTGAATTTGGATTTTCTTCTCATTATGGACATTTTGTCTCTCCAAGAATGCAAGTCAACCAAAAACTCTTCATTGTTGAACCTGATTCCTTTGACCTTTGCTGCTACTCCAATTGTCCTTTTAAGGGCCGATTTTATTTCTCCCTCTATGTTCCTCCCGGTTGGTATGAATCCTCTGATTATGACATGATTTTTTCTGTCCCTTCTTTCCGGGTCGAGAATCCTTATTCTTTCCTTGATACTGAGCTTCCTTGTCTCTGTTGTCCCTGTCGTCTTCCCTGGTCTTTTCTAGGCCTCCATAAATATTTGAAGTTTCTCCCTCCGCTGTTAATCGAGTACACACTTCACCATTTATGCAACCTTTTTTAGAGTTTGCCAACTTATCTTTTAGATTTCTAATTTCTTCTTCCATGTGTTTCTTTTTTGCTACCCAAGCCTTTTCTTTTTCCCTGGCCTTTTCTAAAGTTGAGACGGCTGCTTCCCACTCTGCTTCTTTTTTAACTGTCCTGTTTTTTAAGGATTCGAATGAAAGCTGTAAATTGTGATATTCCTGAGCTATCTTGTCTATTTCTTTTTTCCCATTCGCATTCCACCACCCCTTCAATAGGTCCGAAATTGCACCTGCCAAATGCATCTCCTTTTCTCGAATGTTCTCGCCTGTCAACTCATCACTGTCATTAATTTGTATGAAAAATCTAGCTATTCCTCTAGTATCCTTTTCTTCTGATTGAGTAATCATATTTTGGGCCATTTCATCATGGGGTTTGCTTATAGGATGTCTCCCTTTCTCTTCATTTCTGTCAACCATAAGATTATTTGATTGTAGCTGAGTAACTCTTGATTTTCGGCCTCCACATCCGTTAAATCCTCGCTCAAACTTCTATCACATCCCTTGCCGCTTCCCCATTCACTTCTGCTAGGTGATCTAGTTATTTTTTCTCTTCTCTTGAAGACTTCATTCGTCAACCCTCCCCACTCTATCACGCTCGAGTTGGCTTGTACGAAGTCCGTGATTTTCCTGGAGCTCGTAATTCCTTTCTCCTTTTCC
>NC_046663.1:18679934-18707785 GCF_010883055.1 Belonocnema kinseyi
AAGTATGATTGCGACGTTGCCAAGTGTTCACTGCTGCCTTCTTCGATCATGGCTACCGACGAAAGTCGACAGAGTTCTGATTTTTAGAAAGGTAATACATTACTATCAAACGGTAAAAAATTCTTTAAAAAATCAGACGAATTTATGAAGGTTCGGGACACATTTTGTTAGTTTTTTGCATACGTAGCATGGATTTTGTGAGTACGGCACTCATTCTAAGCTCAAGTTCACTTGTCATTGCCATAAGCTGTATAGTAATTCATGGCCAAACGATGAAACTTTAATTAATTATTTCTCTGTAAATAGACGGTCAATCAATCTGAAACTTCGCAGATGTATTCAAAAATAGTTAAAGAAGTTATAATAAAAATTTCAGCTTTTTAGCATGGATTTCGTTTCACGCTAAAACCACCTTAACCTCTTTCTTTGGTCTTCCTCGGCACTTTTTCGCAGTCGACTGCTTATTATTTTCCCCTGACAGCTGTTCGATGTCATCTGCTTGTCCATTCCCATTTCGTGCTGCCCTCTTTCTGTTATCAGCCGAGTCGGTGTTGAACTTCTTCACCTCCTCACTCCCATTCAACATAACCTCTTTCTTTTCGGAGGGTTCCATTTTATCCATATCTCACTAGTTCTATAGCTTTAAAACTATGAATAATACTTTTGCTGATAACTTTTTTCGCGCACTGCCCAAATTTTCCACTCACCAGACCACCCGCATATTCTATTTTTTTTATTATGTTTTATTATTTTTACTATTTAAAATTGTATGCTATGTCTTATTTAATTATTTTGTACTCTAGTTTATTCTGATTTATTTCATTTTATTATATGTTTTTTATATTTTGTAATATTTGATTGTAATTCATTTTATTATATTTTATTTTATATATTTAAAAAAAACGGTTTTATTCTACTTTATTCAGTTTCATTTTATTGTATATTTATTCCATTGTCATTTTTTAAATTCTATTTTATTCTGTTTTATTTGATTCATTTTTATTCTTTTATATAGTATATTATTCTATTTCATTATATTCTTTTGTATTTTACTCTATTTTATTATGTTTTATTGTGTTTCATTTTATTGTATTATATTTTATTTCATTATATTTAGTTTTATTCTATTCTATTGTGTTTTATTATATTTCATTTTACTTCATTTCTTTATTAAACCAGTTTTATTATATTCTAATTTGATTTTTATTGCGTTTTATTATTTCTGCTATTTTAAATTGTATGCAATTTTTTTTATTTCATTTTATTTTATCCTGTTTAATTTCACAGTGTTTTATTCTGTTCTATTCTATTTTATCCTATTTGATTAAGTTTCTTTCTATTGTATTATGTTTTATTTTATTTTATTCTATCTTATTTTATTGTATTCCACTTTATTCTTTTTTATTCTTTTCTATAGTATGTTATTCCTTTTATTCTGTTTTATTGTGTTTCATTTTAAAATGTTATTGTATTCTATTTTATTTTATAACACTCAGTTTTATTCTATTATATTCTGTTTTATTATATTTTATTGTTTTATTCTGTCTTATTTGATTGTATTCAATTCTATTTTATTATATTGCATTGTGATTCATTTTATTGTATTTTATTTTACTTTATTTCTTTTTAAAATCCGTTTTATTATATTCTAATTTGATTCCTATTGCGTTTTATTATTTCTTCTGTTTTTAATTTTATGTCATTTATTTTATTTCATTTTATGTTATTCTTTTTCATTTATTTATATTTTCTTGTATTTTATTCTATTTTATTGAGTTTCATTCTATTTTATTATGTTTTATTGTGTTTTATATTATTGTATTCTATTTTATTTCATTAAATTGCATTCGATTTTATTGTAATTCATTTTGTTTTGTTTTATTTTATTCTGTCTTATTTTATTGTATTCTATTTTATTGTAATTCATTTTATAATATTTTATTTTACTTTATTTCTTTTTAAAATCTGTTTTATTGTATTCTAATTTGATTCCTATTGCGTTTTATTATTTCTGCCATTTTAAATTTCGTGCAATTTTTTTATTTCATTTCATTTTATTCTGTTTAATTTCACTCTGTTTTATTCTGTTCTATTCTATTTTATTCTATTTGATTGAGTTTCATTCTATTTTATTATGTTTTCTTTTATTCTATCTTATTTTATTCTTTTTTATTCTTTTCTATAGTATGTTATTCCTTTTATTCTGTTTTATTATATTTTATTTTTTTTAAATCTGTTTTATTATGTTCTAATTTGATTTATATTGCGTTTTATTATTTCTTCTACTTTTAATTTTATATCATTTTTTTATTACATTTTAATTTATTCTTTTTCATTTAATTATATTTTCTTGTATTTTATTCTATTTTATTGAGTTTCATTCTATTTTATTATGTTTTATTGTTTTTTGAATTATTGTATTCTATTTTCTTGTAATTCATTTTATTCTGTTTTATTGTGTTTCATTTTATTGTATTCTATTTTTTATTTTATAATATTCAGTTTTATTATATTTTATTGTATTGCAATTCATTTGATTATATTTTATTTTACTTTATTTCTTTTTAAAATCTGTTTTATTATTTTCTAATTTGATTCCTATTGCGTTTTATTATTTCTGCTATTTTAAATTTCGTGCAATTTTTTAATTTCATTTTATTTTATTCAATTTTATTTAATTATATTCTTTTTCACTTAATTATATTTTCTTGTATTTTATTTTACTTTATTATGTTTTATTGTATTTTATATTACTTTATTCTATTTTATTTTAATTCGTTTTGTTTTATTTTATTCATTTTTATTCTATTATTTATTCTTCTTTATTCTATTTTATTGTAAATAATTTTATTATTTTTTATTTCTTTGCATTTTACTCTATTTTATTATGTTTTATTGTATTTTATATTATTTTATTCTATTTTATTTTAATACGTTTTGTGTTATTTTATTTTATTCTGTCTTATTTTATGGTATTCTATTTTATTGTAATTCGTTTTATTCTGTTTAATTTTATTCATTTTTATTCTATTATTTATTCTTCTTTATTATGTTTTATTGTGTTTCATTTTATTGTATTCTATTTTATTGTATAATATTCAGTTTTATTATATTTTATTGTATTGTAATTCATTTGATCGTATTTTATTTTACTTTATTTCTTTTTAAAATCTGTTTTATTATATTCTAATTTGATTCATATTGCGTTTTATTATTTCTGCTATTTTAAATTTCGTGTAATTTTTTTATTTCATTTTATTTTATTCAATTTTATTTATTTATATTCTTTTTCATTTAATTATATTTTCTTGTATTTTATTTTACTTTATTATGTTTTATTGTATTTTATATTATTGTATTCTATTTTATTGTAATTCATTTTGTTTTGTTTTATCTTATTTTATTCATTTTTATTCTATTATTTATTCTTCTTCACTATATTTTATTGTAAATAATGTTATTATTTTCTATTCCTTTGCATTTTACTCTATTTTATTCTGTTTTATTGTGTTTCATTTTATTGTATTCTATTTTATTTTATAATATTCAGTTTTATTATATTTTATTTTACTTTATTTCTTTTTAAAATCTGTTTTATTATATTCTAATTTGATTCCTATTGCGTTTTATTATTTCTGCTATTTTAAATTTCGTGCAATTTTTTTATTTCATTTTATTTCAGTTTTATTTAATTGTATTCTTTTTCATTTAATTATATTTTTTTGTATTTCATTTTACTTTATTATGTTTTATTTTATTCTAGTTAATATTAATTCTAAAATAATTGCATAACCATATAATTCCCATTCAATAATTACATAATTTTCTTATTTTGGGTATAAATGTAACTTTCTGTAAAATTTTGAGTCGAGTTATATTATTGGTCATGCGTAAGTGCGTAATTTATGGAGTGGGAAGGAGGGGGGTGCGCAACTGTTTCATTTCTCAACTTCTACATTCACTTCATCCTTTATCTACTGTTAATAAACTAGAAAACTTGCATCAATTATTCAATAAAACCATTTTTTAAAAATTTTATTCCACCTCCGAGTCCTAGGGATCATTATTATAAATATTATAATTATGAAAACTGGAAGTGAACTTCCATAAAACATAAATTATTCTCAGCGCCCCTTGCGCCTGCGGAACGAACTAAATTGGAACTCGAGCTGGACGACGCCATTTCTTGTATTGATAACTGTCAAACGGGAGGAGTAAGTTCGTCCTATCTTATTCCTGAAAATTGAATAAAATTCAGGCTAAGATTGGGTGAATTTTGAGTGTGAGAGCGTTCTGGACGCATCCGGGTAAGTTTTCCTATGTAATTTTCGATTTAAAACGCCACTTAATCTCGATTAAAATCAAAAAGTAAAGAAAACGCAATTCTGTTCTTGTTTTTGTCCGAGTCGAGTAACTACTTTTGTTGTGCTTCCCTTAACAACGAATAATTTCCAAATTATGCATCAACTTTGGATTTTTCTACGGGAATATTTCAATCTCCGACTTTGAAAATTTGTTGGAAAAATTGTCAAATCGACTCCAGCTTGACATTTTATTGGTTCCCATGACATTTGAAGGTTCAACCACCTACGATCGTTTTTTATTATCCGTCATTAAAAAGTCATCGATTTTTATTTTTTTAACGCTTTTCAGCTTTTTCGAGTTTTTTTTATGCGATTTTCAATTTCTTCAGTGAGTCTTTATGGTCTTTACCAATTCTTTTTAATCAGAAACTCGAAGATGTTACGCAAAGTGAAAATTCCACAAATTTCAGGCGAGTCTTCAAAGATAATTTCACAATGCTCTTCAGAATATTTACATAGAAATTCAGTAAACGATTCTATAGATAATTTGCAGTAGAGAGCACTCTAAAAGATATCAGTGATTCATTTTTGTGATAAAAAAAATGAAATTTAGATACGTGATTGCAAGTTTTGACCATAAATAAAGTACTGTCAATCTGAAAAATCTTTTTGTATTTTTTCCTGCCAAAGTTCAAACGCTATTAAAGAGTCCTTTGTTTGGTTCGTTTTCAGTTTTCTTTCATTTTGAAAGATTAAAGTTCAAAATTGTAGTTACAAGAATATTCAAATCGATGGTCGTGATTTGTAATTTTTAAAATTCTCTTTAAAAAATTTCTAACAAGTTATATGCGTATTTGAATTTTATGCTTTGTTAAAAAAAAACATTTTTTCTTTAAACCTCTATAATTTTTAGCATAATTGAGATATTTATTGTTTTATTTTTGATTCTAATCCGCGATTTTTATGAAAAAAAAATAAAAATTCGTTTTTCTGAAAAAAACTGACATTTAAATATAAATAAATATTAAAAAGTAATCATGAAAAATAAAATTTGTAAATTATTTTGCAATCTGAATGTGCAGACACAAACCGATGTTCAGAAATCAAGGTATCCAGCGACCTTGAATACCTGGAATTTACCTTGAATTTTTTTACTTTGGACACTTGAAAATGTCCTTCAATTTCTCACAAGAAACTAAAATTAAATTTTTTTTCTTTTTAAACAGTTGTTTTACTGAAACTCGTAAATTATTTAAATCTTTTACACATTTTCTAAACAAAAAGATGATTTTTTTAAAAATCCATTTGAATGTTGAACCCAGAGAAATGAATTTTCAACGAGAGATAATTTTTCTACCAGAAATAATTAATTTTCTATAAAATAATTTAACTTTAAAAGGATTAATTTAATTTTTAACAAAATAGTTGAATTTGAAACCCAGATAAATGAATTTTCAATAACGTAAGATAATTTTTCTACAAGAAAAAATGTTTTTTCAACAAAAAGAGAACATTTTGAAAAGAATATTTGAATTTTCTACAAAATAATTAGACTTTACAAAAAAAAAGTTTTTTTTTTAATAATAGATAAATTTAAAAAAAAAAGTTGAATTTTCAACACAGAAAGATGAATTTTTAACAAATGAAGGATGACTTTTCTATCGAAAAGTAATTTAAATCTTTCAGTCAATTTTCAAGACAAAAAATGTATTTTTTTCAAAATACAATTGAATTTTCAACAGCGAAAGATAATTTTTCTACCACAAAAAAATAATTTTCAACGAAAAAAGAACATTTGAGTTTTCTACAAAATAATTTAACTTTTAAAAAAATGGTTACATTTTTTTTTAATAGTTCATTTTTTTCCAAAATAGTTTCATTTTTTTAACTAGTTTAATTTTCAACCTAGAAAGATGAATTTTTAACAAATGAAAAATGACTTTTCTATCGAAAAGTAATTTAAATCTTTTAGTCAATTTTCAAGACAAAAAGTGTATTTTTTTCAAAATACAACTGAATTTTCAACGAAAAAAGAACATTTTAAAAACAATATTTGAATTTTCTACAAAATAATTAAACTTTAAAAAAATAGTTAAATTTTTTTTAAATAGTTAAATTAAAAAAAAAAATTGTTGAATTTTCCACTTTTCTATCAAAAAGTAATTTAAATCTTTTACAAATTTTACAAACAAAAAGATGATTTTTTTTTAAATCCAGTTAAATTTTGAACCCCGAGAAATTAATTTTCAACAATGAAATATAATTTTTCTACCTGAAAAAAGGAATTTTCAACGAAAAGAGAATAATTGAAATTTTACAAAATAATTTAATTTAGAAAAAAATACATAAATTTTTAATAGAATAGTTATATTTTCAACCCATGAAAATGATTTTTTAACAAAGAGAGATGGCTTCTTATCAAAAAGTAATTTAAATCTTTTAGTAAATTTTCAAGACAAAAATAGTATTTTTTTCAAAATACAATTGAATTTTCAACAGTGCAAGATATTTTTTCTACCAGAAAAAAATTAATTTGCAACGAAAAGAGAACATTTTAAAAATAATATTTTAAATATTATTTTAAAATAATTTTTAAATAATTTCAAATAATTAAAAAAAAAATTTTACATTTTAAGAATAATAATATTTGAATATTTTAGTAAGTTTTCAAGACAAAAAGAGTATTTTTTTCAAAATACAATTGAATTTTCAACAGTGCAAGATATTTTTTCTACCAGAAAAAAATTAATTTGCAACGAAAAGAGAACATTTTAAAAATAATATTTTAAATATTATTTTAAAATAATTTTTAAATAATTTCAAATAATTTAAAAAAAAATATTTTACATTTTAAGAATAATAATATTTGAATATTTTAGTAAGTTTTCAAGACAAAAAGAGTATTTTTTTCAAAATACAATTGAATTTTCAACAGTGCAAGATAATTTTTCTACCGAAAGAAGATTAATTTTCAACGAAAAAAGAACATTTTAAAAAGAATATTTGAATTTTCTACAAAATAATTTAACTTTTATAAAAATAATTACATTTTTTTAAAATAGTTAATATTTTTTAAATACTTACATTTTTTTAAATAGTAAAAAATTTTTGAAAATATTAAAAAAAAATTTTAATAGTTAAATTTTTTTGAATAGTTTAATTTTCAACTCAGAAAGATGACTTTTCTATTTAAATGTAATTAAAAAAGATTATTTTTTTCAAAGTACAATTGAATCTTCAACAGCGAAGAATCATTTTTTACCAGAAAAATGAATTTTCGGCGAAAAGAGAACATTTTAAAAACAATATTTGAATTTTTAACAAAATAGTTCAATTTTAAACCCAGAAAGAATCATTTTTAACAAAATAAGGTCACTTTCCTACAAGAAAAAAATGCATTTTCAACGAAAAGGGCAACATTTTAAGAGAACAGTTGAATTTTCAACAAAATTTAACGAATTTTCCACAAAATACATGAATTGTCCACCGATTAGTTAAATTTTTAATCGAAAAAACTAATTTTCAACAACAAAAATTTGAATTTTCTGGGCAAATAGTTAAATATTAAAACTAAAAACGATCGATTTTAATCCAAATAGTTGATTTTTCAACCAAATATATTAATTTCTTGTCAAATTTTTGAATTTTCAACCCCAAAATATGAATCATTTCAGGTTAAAAAGTGGTAGGAAATTAAATTATTTGTTTGAAAACTAACTCTTTTGGTAGAAAATGAGTATTTTTTGTTTAAGTGTTCAACTTTTTAGTTTTAATAATGCAACTGTTTGGGTTAAAAATTAATATTTTGTTGTTCAAATTAATCTTTGTTGAGTGAAAATTAAAATATTTTATTAAAAATGTCTGTTAAAAAAATAATCGTTGAAATTCTACATGTTTGTTTAAAAATAGATTTTTTTGTAGAAATTTATTTTTTATTTGCAAGTTAATTTTCTTGTTTCTAAGTTATTTTTTTGGTTAATGATTCAAATATTACAGTTAAATATTTATAATTTTAGTAAAATTCTCATCTTTTAGGTTGTAAATAAAAACTTGATTAATAACTAAACTTTTTTGCAGAAAATTAATTTTTTTGATTAAAATATGAGCTATTTGATTGAAAAATTGTTTTTTATTTGAATGAAAAGTAATTTCTTAATTGAAAATTTAACTTATTCAAATTTAATGATCTATAGTTTTAGTTGCAAATTCTTCGTTTGGATGAACATTTATTTTATTAACTTAAAATTTTATAATTTAAATTTTGATTGACAATTTATCTCTTTTAGTGAAAATTAATTTGTTGAAAACTGACCTTTTCTAGTTCAAAATTTAACAATTTTGATGTAAATTTGTCTTCTTTTTTATCAAAAAATTATTTTTTTCTTTGAAAGTTATTCTCATTGTTTAGAAAATCTTCTTTTTGGTTGAAAATTTAAGTATTCCAGTTACATATTCAACATTTTAGTTAAAAATTTATCTTTAGGGTTAAAAGTAATTTTATTTTGTTGAAAAATACTAATTTGTTCAAAATTAATTTTTTATTGGAGATCCATCATTTCAATTAAAATTCAATTTCTGTTGTTGAAACTTGAGCTATTTTATTAAGTTTAGGTTAATAATTTATCTTTTTTAAGTTACATTTTTTTTTCAAGTGAAGCTTTGTTGTTTTAGTTTTAAACTATTTTTTCAATTTATCTATTCCAGATAAGGATTTATCATTTTGGTTGAAAATTAATTTTTTTTTTACTTAAAATTTAGCCATTACATTTTCTGTTAAAAATGGATTTGTTTAAAATTAAACTTCATGGTTAAAAATTCAAATATTTCGGTTAAATATTAATAATTTTAGTTGAAAATTTACATTGAAATTGAAATTTTTCTTCTTAAAATTCAACTCTTTTTATTAAACATTCGTCATTTTTCTAAAGAAAAATGATCTATTTTTATAGCAGAATAAGATGTATTGATTTAAAATTCATCCTTCTTGTTTAAAAAATTAACTGTTTTATGAAAAATGATACTTAACTTGGAAATTCGTTTTTTTTTTTTTTTTTAATAAAAAAATCATATTTCTTGGTAGGCCAATCAACTTTCTTGATTAAAAATAAATATTTCTTGGATGAAAATTAATTTGTTGAAGATTCAATTCTTTTAATTTCAAATGATTCAATGTTTTAGTTTGACAACTATTTTTTTTGATTCAAATTTTTCTGGTAGAAAATTCATCTTTCTGGGTTGAAAATTCAATGTTTATTTAAAAATTTCATCTGTTTATCTCGAAAATGTAACTACATTAAAAAATAATACATAAATTCATATTTCCTTGTGGGAAATAAATTTTGTTGTTGAAAATTTAACTGTTTTCTGAAAAATTCGCTTTTTTGTTGGAAAATTTTACTTTAATGTTGAATATTCTTCTTTTGTTTTAAATAAAAACTATTTTTTATAATGAAAATTTAATTTGCATTTTTTGTTCTGAATTGTTCTTTTTAATTTGAAAATTCGTCTTTTTTAATAGAAAATTAATCATGTTTGGTTAAAAATTTAATTAATTTGTTGGAAAATTAAAAAATTTGTTAAAAAATCATTTTTTGCTGGAAAATTCAACTATCTTGTGATAAATTTGACTTTTTGCAGAATAATTGAACTATTTTGTTGAAAATAACAGTTTTTCTTGAAACTTCAACTGTTTTCTGAAAAATTTGATATTTTGGCTAAAAATTGCATTATTTATTCAGTCATATTTTTTGGTAAAAAATTAAACTCTTTTGTTGAATATTCGTCTTTTTTGTATCGAAAAATAATTTTATTGTTAGACAAATCTTATTTTGTTGATTAAAAATTCATCTTTCCTTGTTGAAAATAAAATTTTTTTGTTGAAAATTCTACGATCTTCTGGCAAATTTAATTTTCTTGTGAAAAATCCAATTGTTTTGTTGAACTTTCGTCAATTTCGTATAGAAAATTCATCTTTTTTTTATAGTTCATTGAAAATTTAACTGTTTTTTTTTATAGCGAAATAAGCTTTCTTGGTTAAAAATTACTCTTTCTTGGGTAAAAAAAACTTTTTTGTTGAAAATTCAATTGTTTTCCGAAAATTTTGACTTTTTGGTTTGAAAATTCAACTATTTATGTAAAAAGTAATTTTTTTTTGGTCGAAAATTCAACTCTTTTGTTCAATATTCGTATTTTTTATAGAAAATAAATTATTTATTGTGAATTGTTCCTTTTAGTTGAAAATTAATGTATTTTTTTGAAAATTCTTAATTTTTTGTGTAAAATTCATCTGTCTTATTTAAGGGTTCCTTTTTAAAAAAATTAATTCCTCAGTTGTTGATTGAGATTTTTATCACCAGGTTGAAAATTTAATTAATTTGTCGAAAAATCCACAATTTTGTTTAAAAAGTTTTCCGTTTTGGTGAAAAATTAAACTAATTTGTTGAAAATTCGCCTTTTTTGATTGTAGATTTATCCACTTCTTTAAAAATTTATATATTTTGTTAAAACTTTGCTTTTGTTACAAAAAATTTCTTTGAAAATTCATTGTTTCTGGTAGAAAATTCATATTTCTGGGTTGAAAATGTACATGTTTGGTTATAAATCGATTTTTTTTGTGTAGAAATTTATTTTTTATCTGCAAGAAAATTTTTTGCGGAAAATTGAACGATTTTTTTGAAAAGTTGTTACTTTTTTTGTTAAAAGGAAGATTTTTTTAGTTTAAAAATTCATATTTTTTGTAGAAATTAATCTTCTTGGTCAAAAACTAAATTACTCTAGTTAAAAACTCATCATTTTAGTTGAAAATTGGCCTTTTTTTGATTGTAGATTCATCTACTTGTTTAAAATTTTTACTGTTTTGTTAAAATTTTGCTTTTGTTATGAAAATCTCTTTGAAAATTCATTGTTTCTGATAGAAAATTCATATTTCTGGGTTGGTTGAAAATTCAACTAATATGTTAAAAACTCGCTTTTTTTGAAGTTTAGATTCATCTAGTTTTGTAGAAAATTCACCTTTTTTTGTTTAATTCAACTGTTTTTTTTTATATTTGTAATAAAAATATTTTTAGATTGAAATATCAACTATTATTTTTTCTGTTGAGAATTCATTTTATGTGAATGGAAAATGTATCTTTTTGTACGAAAAAAAATTGTTTTCGGTTGAATTTTAATTTTGTTGTTTTTGAAAAATGCGACCGTTTGGTTGGAAATTTGGAAAATTCATATTTTTGTTTTATTTAAAAGTGCATTATTTTCCAGCATCTAATTCGAAGTTGCAAATTTTGTTACTATTTTCAATCAGTGACTGAATTTTTATTAAAAATTAGTTATTTTTTATTGATGAATTGATGAAATTGAGTAATTAATCAATAAAAAAAACTTTAGAGGTAGCTAGAATTCAGTTACTGGTTGAAATTAGTAAAAAATGTAACTGATAAAAATTTGGAGAAAAATTAATCTTTTTTTGTTGTTGAAAATTGATTTTAGTTTTAAATTCACCTATCATTCATTTATTTTGAAAATAATTTAAAAAATTAACTATTTTGTTAAAATTTTTCGAAAATTCTTATCATTCAGTAGAAAATGTTTGTCGGGTGAAAATTAAAATATTTTGCGGCTCGTGAACGAAGATTACGGAGGGTCAAAAATAGCCCAAAATTGGTGGCGTAGTTCAGGGACAGTAAAGAATTGGAGGCCTGCAGCGGCGTAGTTAAGGCCTTCGGATAATTCCGTGGGATCTCGGTAGAGTTCGTTTGCCATGACCAGTTGCTGGAAGGGGAATATCGCCTGTTTGTACCCGAACCGTATTTTCGACGCTTAACAGATGAGTCAGATCCGTCAGAACTGAAACTAGTGTACCGTTTCGAGAATTTTTTTTCCGATCGTTGAAAGCTCTCTTTCTTACATAAACTCTAAAAAACTAAAAAAAATTTCTAGACAAGAGTTAAAATCAGTGTGTCATAATGGTGAATGTAAATCGCGAATGTAAAATGGAGAAGGAATAGTGCGTTTCGCACTCTTCAGTTTAGTCATGAGACTGGTAGGGAAAACCTTCCCTTCAAGGATAACTGCTCACTACAAGTGCAGCCAAAAACATAGTACGATTTTTAATTCTCCTGAATACTTAACGACGAAAGTCACAAGTCTCTACACGTTTATATTTTTCAACAATTCGACAGTTTTAATATCTTAAATCTTGATTTGCTCCAAAAGTCCCAAAGAGTTCTCTCTGCGTTCCAAAGTTACAAAAAGGAATTTTTGTTAAGTAAAACAAGACTGAGTAGTGTTTAAAGAAATTTTATTGTGTCTGTTCATTCTTTTCTAAACGTTTTATCAAGTTGTGCCTTTGCGAGTATTTCGAGTTCGGCTTTGACAGTTCGTGTTGCATCAGCATTTTTCTGACTGACGCTCGAGTCCCTTTGTTCTACGATAAAGTACAAATTCATCTGATAATAACAACCTTCCACTTACGCCACAAGAAAATTAGTCGTAAGTAAAAAATTCTTTTTTCTGGTATCTTACAAAATTTCGATGTAACGAAAGTCATTGTTCGAGCAAAATGACAGTTTGTGTGAAATTTTATTTGAATATGAAAAGTTTCGTATTTCTTTTGAGAAGAAAGTTATCATTACAGTGCAGTTCTGGATGCTTCTAGAAATTTAATGTTTGAACTGATGTAATTCTTGAAGAATAATGAAACAGTTTTTGGAATTTTCGGGAAAATTTAATTTCGTAAGCAAATGTTTCTTATTTCGGAGTAACGCGTAGTTACAGGCTTACAAGCTTCACATTTATCCTTTTGTCTTGAATATTCAACTTTTATGATTGAAAGATCGGTTCGTTGGAAATATTCATCTTTTTACTCGCAAAATTCAACCATTTTTTTAAAAGCTTAATTATTTTCTTGAAAATTCAACTTTTTTGTTGGATAGTCATATTTTTTGGCCGAAAATTCGACTATTTTGTTGAACCTTCGTCAATTTTGTATAAAAATTCATCTTTTTTTATTGAAAAATAAGCTTTCTTGATTAAAAATTGGCAATGTCGGCGGTTAAGGAATTTTCCGCAACGTTAGCCATGAACTAGCTGGAAAATGGGGTTAGTGTTATGGAAAATTTCTCAACCATAGATAGTCCGTTAAAAATCCATCTTTCTAGGTTGAAAGAGAATCTTCTTTGTTTTGAAAATTCAACTATCTTCTGACAAATTTGAATTTTTACGTGGCATATTCAACTTTTTTTTTTTGTGAAAATCCGTCATTTTTGTTGAAAATTCAATTCTTGTTGAACATTCCTCTTTTTTACATATATAATTTATTTATTTTTTGCTTAAAAACGTCGGCTTTCCTTGTTAAAAATTCGTCTTTCTTGTTTAAAAATGAATTTTTTTGTTGAAAATTCAACTATCTTTTGACAAATTTGAATTTTTGCGTGGCATATTCAACTTTTTTTTGTTGAAAATCCGTCATTTTTGTTTAGAAAATTTATTATTTCTTGTTTGTAAATAACATTTTTGTTGAAAATTCAACTCTTGTTGAACATTCCTCTTTTTTACATATACAATTTATTTATTTTTTGCTTAAAAACGTCGGCTTTCCTTGTTAAAAATTCGTCTTTCTTGTTTAAAAATGAATTTTTTTGTTGCAAATTCAACTATTTTTTGACAAATTTGAATTTTTACGTGGCATATTCAACTTTTTTTGTTGAAAATCCGTCATTTTTGTTTAGAAAATTTATTATTTCTTGTTTGAAAATAACATTTTTGTTGAAAATTCAACTCTTGTTGAACGTTCCTCTTTTTTACATACACAATTTATTTATTTTTTGCTTAAAAACGCCTTTTTGGGTCGGAAAATTCAACGCTTTTGTTGAAATATCGTCTTTTTTTTACAGAAAAATAATTTTTTTGGGGGGCACATCCACTTTATTGATGAAAAATTCATCTTTTTTGGTTGAAAATTGAATTTTTGTTGTCGAAAGTTCGAGTTTGATCTAAAAATTCGTCTTTTTGAACAGAAACATCATCTTTCTTGGTAGACAAATCATCTTTCTTGATTAAAAATTAATCTTCCGTGGTTGGAAACGTTGAAAATGAATTCTTCGTTTGAAAATTTAACTGTTTTGTAAAAAATTCCGTTCTTTCACTTGACGATTCAATTTTTTTGGTCGAAAATTCAACTCTTGTTAATAATTCGTCTTTTTTTTATAGAAAAATCTTTTTTTTTTGCTGACAAATCAGCTTTTTATTATTAATAATTAATCTTTCTTGGTTGGAATTTAACTTTTCTTATTGAGAATTCAACTTCTGTTTGAAAAATTCGACTTTTTGACTTTAAATTTTTACTATTTATTCAAAAAATTAGCTTTTTTAATTAAAAATTCATCCTTCTTAATTGTAAATGAATTTTTTGTTGAAAATTCGTGATTTTCGTAGATACAATTTATCTATTTTTACAGTGAAAGAAGATTTATTTGATAAAAAAAATCATCTTTCTTGGTTGAAAATTAAATTTTGTTGTTGAAAATTCAACTGTTTTCTGAAAAATTCGAGTTTTATTTGAAAAATCGTCTTTTTGTGACTGAAAATTCGTATTTTTTGGACAGAAATTCATCTTTTTTGTTGGAAATTTATCATTGTTGTATAGAAAATTTATCTTTTTTTATAGCGAAAATAATTTCAGTGATTAAAAATTCATCTTCCCGATTTGAAAATCAACTTTTTTTCTGAAAAATTCTGCTTTTTGTTAGAAAATTCGTCTTTTTTAATAATGAAACTGATTTTTTTTATACTGAAACTTAAATTCCCATTTTTCGTTCTAAATTGTTCTCTTTTAGTTGAAAATTCGTCTTATTTAGTCGAAAAGTAATCACGTTTGGTTAAATATTTAATTAATTTGTTGAAAAATCTAAAATTTGTTTAAAAAAATATTTTTTTTCGGCGAAAATCCAACTGTCAAGCATTTATCTGTTTTGGATAGCAAAATCAACTATTTTCTGACAAATTTGAATTTTGTGGAAAATTCAACTGGTTTGTTGAAAATTCGTCATTTTTGTATAAAAAATTTATCCTTTTTTTGGCGAAAATGATTTTAGTGATTAAAAATTCATCATTTCTTGGTTGAAAATAACATTTTTCTTGAAAATTCAACTTTCTTGTTGAACTTTCATTTTTTGTGTGTATAAAATTAATCTTTTCGCTTAAAAAAGTCTGCTTTCCTCGTTAAAAATTCGTCTTTCTTGGTTTTGAATATTAAACTGTTTTGTGAAAAATTCCACTTTTTTGGCCGAAAATTCAACCCTTGTTTAAATATCGTCTTTTTTTTGGAAAAATAATTTTTTTTGGTAGAAAAATCAGCTTTATTGACTAAAAATTAATCTATCTTGGTTGAAATTTAACTTTTCTTATTGATAATTCAACTTCTTTCTGAAAAACTCCACTTTTTGTCTGAAAAATTTTACTATATATTTAAAAAAAATGAGATTTATTAATTAAAAATTCATCTTTCTTTGTTGTAAATGAATTTTTTGTTGAAAATTCAAATATCTTCTGAACATTCGTCGAGCTTGAACTGAAAATTTGTCTATTTTTATAGCAAAATACGATTTCTTGATTAAAAATTCATCTTACTTTGTTGAAAATTTAACGATATTCTGGAAAATTTAATTTTTTTGTGAAAATTCCAATATTTGGCTTGACAATTCAACTTTTTGGCTCGAAAATTTAACGCTTTTGTTGAATGGTCGTCTTTTTTTGCATAGAAAAAGAATTTTTTGTAGACAAATCAGCTTTCTCGATTAAAAATTAAGCTTTCTTGGTTAAAAATTACTCCTTCTTGGATGAAAATACATTTTTTTTTGCTTGAAAATTCAATTGTTTTTTGAAAAATTTGACTTTGGCTTGAAAATCCAACTATTTATGTAAAAAGTTATCTTTTTTGATTGAAAATTCAACTCTCTTGTTCAATATTCGTATTTAAAAAAAATCCACAATTTTGTTAAATAGCCATCCGTTTTGGTGAAAAGTTTAACTAATTTGTTGAAAATTCTTATTTTTTTAATTGCAGATTCATCTAGTTTTGTAGAAAATTCAACTATTTGGTTGAAAAATTATGTCTTTTGTTAAAAATTTGTTTCTTTTTAATTTTTTAACATTTAAAGTTTATCTTTTTTTAGAAAAGAAAACTGTTTTCGGTTAAATTTTAATCATTTTGGTTGAAAAATTCGACCATTTGGTTGAAAATTTGGAGCTTTATCGATTAAAAATTAAGCTTTCTTGGTTAAGAATTACTCCTTCTTGGATGAAAATATATTTTTTTGCTTGAAAATTCAATTGCTTTCTGAAAAATTTGACTTTGGCTTGAAAATTCAACAACATATGTGAAAAGTTATCTTTTTTGATCGAAAAATCTTCTCTTTTGTTCGATATTCGTGTTAAAAAAAAATTCACTATTTTGTTAAAAAATCATCCGTTTTGGTGAAAAGTTTAACTAATTTGTTGCAAATTCGCCTCTTTTTAATTTTAAAAAATTTAAAGTGTATCTTTTTGTAGAAAACAAAACTGTTTTCGGTTGAATTTTAATATTTTTGATTGAAAAATTTGACCATTTGGTTGAAAATTTGGTAAATTCATTTTTTTTGGTGTTTATAAGTGCATTATTTTGTAGTCTCTGAATGCGAAGCTGCTAATTTTGTTAATAAGTAAGGAAAAAAGACAGAAATATGAAAGTGTAAGAATTAAATTTAAAAAAAATGGAAGATTCAGTAAGAAAGGGGAAAAAACTGGAAGATATTGAAGAAGAATATCGTAAACTGATTCAATTTTGATAAATTTTAATATAGACAATTTTATCAATTCTTCCGATCTAAAACTTTTATTTTAACTTTGTTAAAAAGTCCCAGTCTTTTTTAGATTAGCAATATTTTCAAACGTAATCCTAATCTTTGCATAATTTTATAATTGTTCCTAAAGTAATAATATAAAAAAATAATATGATTACAGAATACTTTTTTTTTACTTTAATAAATTTGTTTAGAATTTAATCAAACTTATTAACAAACCATTATCATTGCATTATAATTTCTCACAATTCAATATAATTGCCTGAATCTGAAAAAAGTAGGCCTGGAATTTTTCCAAAATTATATAATAATTTAATGTTTTATTTTCCTGGTGAGAAAAGAGGTTTATAAAATAGCTTTTGCGCTAATTATTCGGGTTTAGGCAGGCCCCAGCTCGTTCTGTGAGAGTCTGAGAGATTCTGTAAAATTCATAGATTTTATTTAAGAAGAATGAAATCACTCAGCTCTCCAGCATCGTCGATGCGCCGTGTCGCGAAACACGCGCGCAGGAGTGGGGGATGATATTCGTTGGTTTTGAAATCGAGGACATGTGTTGCGGGAATTGGCCTCCCTCCCTCTCCCTTCGTCATATTTAATCGCAGATGTTTTGTAACGCACCATGGAGCATCGATCAATATTCTTTTTGACGATGAGACACTTTTCATATTAAAAATTACGTGTATATAATTTTAGGATCTTTAATAGTCTAATAATATTTAAATGGTTGATTAGAGAGCGTCGAAAATTTTCAATTTTTAAACCAAAAAGATGAGTTTTTAACAAAAGAACTGAATTTTCAACACAAGTGATTAGTTGACAACAAAATACGTAAAATTGCCATTAAAGAGTGGAATTTTTCACCTGAAGATACTAATTTTCACCGTAAAGTTTAATATTTTATGTTTGAGTAAAAAATATCTTAATTTTCAATTTAAAAAAACAGCCATATAATTTTAACTAGACGAATTTTCAATAGAATACTTGAATCCTCAACTAAAGGAGAGTAATTTTCAGCCATAGTTGCATTTTTAACAAACGAAAATATGGATTTTCTGACAAAAAAGATTAATTAACAATATATATTTTTAGTTGAATTATATCAGCTAAAAGTCGAATTGTTAAATTCTACCTTAAAGAAATTAATTTTCAATAAAGAGATGAATTTTCTACAAACTTGTTGCATTTTTTGATTAAAAATACAAATTTTCAACAAAATACATCCATTTTTAAACAAATAGTTCAATTTTCTACAAAAAAAGACGCACTTTCAACAAATTACATCAATTTTTAACCGAATAGTTTGATTTTTCTTACCAAAAAATAGGAACTTTCAACACATTTTATACATTTTAAACTAGATGTTTTGAAAAATACGAATTTCCTATAAAAATCTTAATTTTCAAGTTAAAACTTTAACTATTTAGTTAAAAATTAGATATATTTTGTAATTAATTTTTTTATCAGAATATTTAACTATTTGTATGAAAATTCATGTATTTTGATTAAAAAATTCTTTTTCCTTACGCAATTATTAAT
The DNA here is from genome assembly GCF_010883055.1 of Belonocnema kinseyi. Taxonomy (NCBI): domain Eukaryota; kingdom Metazoa; phylum Arthropoda; class Insecta; order Hymenoptera; family Cynipidae; genus Belonocnema; species Belonocnema kinseyi. The sequence continues at coordinate 18,698,611 of NC_046663.1, forward strand.
CATCTTGGTCGAGAATTTATGTTTTTGGTTGTGAACAATTAAAGTTCTTGGTCAAAAATTCTTTTTTTTTGCAAATTAATTTTGTTGTTAAAAATTCAACTTTAAAATGATTAAATATTAATAATAAAACATTATTTTATTATTTTATTTTATTTGTAATTAGTAGTAAAATAATATATTACAAAAAAGACGAATTTTCAGCAAATTACGTACATTTTTTAAGCGAATAGTTTAAATTTTTACAAAAAAAAAAACAAAGAAATTTTCAACGCATTACATACATTTTAAACTAAATTTTTTTAAATGGATGTGATGTTTATTTGATTACGTTTTAGTTTATATTTGTTTCCAAATTAAAAAAAGGTTGAATTTTAAAATTTAAAAAAATATATATATATTTTAATACCAAAAATGGCTTAATTAAACTTTTATTGAGAAAAATAAATTTTCCGTAATAACAATAAATTTTCTAAACAGTAGTTTCATTTTGTATGAAATAGTAAAATTTTATGCAACAATTTTTTATTTTCAAGCCAAAAATACGAATTTCCTATAAAAAAAATTAATTTTCAAGTCAAGAATATTAATTTTCAACGAAATAGTTTAATTTTTATTTTAAACTGATCCGGTTGAATATTTGAATATATTTGAATTTTTTATCAGAAAATTTAACTTTTTGTATGAAAATTCATCTATTTTATTTAAAAAATTCTTTTTTTGTACGCAATTATTAATCATCTTGGTCGAGAATTTATGTTTTTGGTTGAAAATTAAACTGTTTGGTTGAAAGTTCAATTCTTTTGTTGAAAATTCCTGAATTTAATTGAAAATTTAACAATTTTGTTAGAAGTTCGTTATTTTTGTAGAGGATTCTTAATTTTAGTTTAAATTGCGTTTTTTTTTAAATATAATTTTCCAACTGAATATTGAACTATTTCATTAGAAAAAATTTTTTAAAACCAACTATTTGTTTTAAAATTCTTCTTTCTTGGTAGACAATTAAAGTTCTTGGTCAAAAATTCTTTTTTTTTTTTGCAAATTAATTTTTTTGTTGTGTTAAAAATTCAACTTTAAAATGATTAAATATTAATAATAAAACATATTATTTATTTTATTATTTTATTTTTAATTAGTAGGAAAATAATATAATCATTCATTTTTTGGTTGAAAATCCATATTAAAATTGAAAATTCATTTCTGATTAAAATTGAACTATTTTGAATTTTTCCCCAAAAAATACGCATTTTCAACAAATTATATAAATTCCGAACCGAATAGTTTAAATTTTTACAAACAAAGAAAAATTTTCAACACATTGCATACATTTTAAACTAAATTTTTTGAAAATGGATGTGATGTTAGATCAAGTTTTATTTGATTAATTTTTAGTTTATATTTGTTTCCAAATTGAAAAAAGGTTGAATTTTTAAAATAAAATAAAAATATTTTAATGCCAAAAATGGCGTAGTTATACTTTTATTGAGAAAAATGAATTTCCAATAATAACAATGAATTTTCTAAATAGTATTTTCATTTTGTATGAAATAGTTAAATTTTATGCAACAATTTTTTATTTTCAAGCCAAAACTACGAATTTCCTATAAAAAAATTTAATTTTCATGTCAAGAATATTAATTTTCAACAAAATAGTTTAATTTTTAGTTTAAACTGATCCGGTTGAATATTCCATCTATTTTGTTAAAAATTATATATATTTTTTTATTAGAAAATTTAACTATTCGCATAAAAATTAATGTATTTTGTATAAAAAAATTCTTTTTTTGTACGCAATTATTAATCATCCAGGTCGCGAATCTATGTTTTTGGTTGAAATTTTTTTTTTATAAATTAAACTATCTGGTTGAAAGTTAAATTCTTTTGTTGAAAATTCGTTTTTGTTTTTGAAAATCCATTAATTTAATTGAAAATTTAACAATTTTGTTAGAAGTTCATTTTTTTTAGAGAATTCATAATTTTAGTTTAAATTTCGTTTTTTTTTTTTAATATAAGTTTTCAACCGAATATTTAACTATTTCTTTTTTTTTAATCCAACTATTTGTTTGTAAAATCTTCTTTCTTGGTACACAATTAAAATTCTTTTTTTGTTTTGTTAAAAATTCAACTGTTAAATTTTCTGCCAAATTATTTAATTTTCAAACCGAAAATACGAATTTTTTCCAAAAAAGTTGAATTTTGAACTCAAGAATTCAAATTTTTAAACAAAAAAGTTAATTTCTACCGATTTTCTATTTAAAAAAATTAATTTTCAACCAAATGACTCTATTTTTAACTAAAGAGATAAAATAAATAAAAGAAGATAAGATAAATAAAAAGCGAGAAAACGGTTACATTTTCAACGAGCCATTCATTTTTTCATTGGAAATTAATATTTTTTGGTTGGAAATTAATTTTTTTGACTAAAAATTTTAGGATTTCTTTTTTTTTTATCTGTTCTGTACCAATTTTTGGTTGAGAAGTTATATTTTCGGGTTGAAAAATGCAACTTTTTTTTGGGTATGAACCCTATATTTTTGGCTGAAAGTTAATTTTTTCAAATTGTCATATCAACTATTATATCGTTATATTTGTTATTATTGTTATTATTATTGTTATATATATATATTATTATATATTATTGTTATATTGTTATTATATTTGTTAAAAATTTGAAGTAGTTTCTTAGGCATCTTTTTGAAATACTTTGTTAAAAATTAATTTTTTTATTGAAAATAAATTTAACTTTCATTTTTTGTTAAATATTGCTTTTTTTAAAATAAAAAATTAAATTATTTTGTAGAAAATTAAGCTCTTTGATTGAAAATCTGTCTTTTTTATTGGAAAATTGACTTTTTCTTTAAAAAATTTAAATATTCGGCACTATAAAAAAATTATTCTGTAATATTTTTTTTCCGATTTCTACCTTACTGACAATTTTTTTCTTTTAAACTTATGTCCACACGAAATGAGGTATCGAGTTGAAAGTTTTTGAAAATTAAATAAAAAAAACTTAGGAATGTTTACGCGGCCCTGAATGTTAATAAAACAAAAATTATTTCTTGACAGTTTTGTTGTATTTTTAAATATTTTTCATCAGATAACCCTTCCAAATTACCTTTTATTTAAGTGTCTAGTTTTTCAAATTAATTTCGTGTAAGATATTTTTTTGAAAATATTAAAAAAAAAATTATTACAGTCGAATGTTTGATGTGTTCGTCAGAAAAGTTTATTTTTTAATATTGTCGAAACCCGAAAAAGAAGGCCAGTTTAAATAAAAAATGAGGCCAGCCACAGGTCGGTGGACTTGATTCTAGCTCAAGGTCACTTTGAAAATAAAAGTCCTCTGCTGTGTTTATGGGAACTGTTATAAAAATATATTTTAATTATAGTTTAGCCGCAAATCAGGGTAAACTCGGGGAAATTTTTTGGTCATCGAAGGACAGGGATTAAAAAAAAATAATTTAAACATCAAATGCATTTATTCATGACGATTTAATTATTAATAGCTTTCTTTTTAATATTTATAAAAATTGCAAAAAAATGTGGATAAGTGGAACAAGAGACTAGCTATTTAAAGGAACATGAAAGCGAGGAAAGAAGACGATTTTGTGAAAGTGCATTCTTTATTCATGGCACACGTAAGCCGTGGGCGATGATTATTGTTTTTTTTTTACATTGGGAAATGACGTGCATTTTTTCATCGGGAATTTTACAGATTTTCAAAGGAAACATCTATTCAAAATATATATAAAAATTACTTTTTAAATTAAAAAAATTTTTTAATTCATTCTTGAAAGCTTCAAATTAAAAGCGTTCGAAATTGACAATTTTTGATTTAAAAAACGTTTAAAGTTGATAAACTGTAAGTACAAATTAATTAATGATTTTTAAAACTGAACAATTAAAAAAAAATTTAACAGTGTTAAAAATATAAGAATAATTTATTTTGTAAGACGATTTTGAATCTTCAAAACTAAACAATTTACAGATTTTATGGTTGAAAATATTCTATTTTTAATCCAAGATTCAATTTGAAATTTCTAATTAACAAAAAGAAGAATATTTTCGTATTAAGCAATATTTGACTGAATTTCTAATAAGCAATTCGAAATTAAACATTCAAAATTAAACAACTTGAAACTGAATTTCTTGAAATTTCTGAATGCTAAATTTAAAGGAACGTTAAATTTGTACTTTTTTGAAACGACGTATAAAAATGACGTTAGAAATTAAAAAGTCTAATTTGAAAATAAAGGAAAGATATTTTTTTATTTAATTTTATTCAGAATTGGAAGATTTGATTGATTTATTTTCAACATTTGTGTTGAGTTTGTGAAAAGAATGTTCTTTTTGTAGTTTTTTTTTTCTGAATTGGAAGAGGTAAATTGTTCATTCTTAATATTGATCAATTATTTTCAACTTTATAATAATTTAAAATTATTAGATTCATAATGAAATGTTCTTCTTTAATTTAAATTCATATTAAAATGTTGTTTTAGTTTAAAGTATTCGATTTTAACTGATTCAATTTGAAATTTGTTAATATTTGATTTCTCATTCGAAATGAGCAATTATAATTCAAATAATTGGAAACGGAATTTTGAGAAAAAGCCTGGCAACGTTGACATTTTTGAATGTTAAATTATTTAAACTTTAAATGGTACAATTTTTATGGTTCCATTGAAATAAAAATTTATTTGTGATTAAAAGTTTTGAATTTGTATACATAAATAACAATTGAACCATTATTAGTATGAAATGAGTTTAATTATTAAATTTTCAATCAAAAAAAAAAAAATTTTTAATTAAAATAATGGATTTTCAACAAAAAATTAATTTCTAACAAAAGACTTTAACTTTTAACCAAGTAGTTTAATTTTCAACTAAAATGATGAATCTTTAGCTGGAATAATTAAATTTGTTATCAACAAAAAATGAATTTTCAACAACAAAAAATACTTTTCGACCAAGAAAATTAATTGTGTACGAAAGAAGAAGAATTTGCAACATAATACATAAATTTTCATCCAAATAGTTACATTTTAGTTACATTAACTATTCAGTTGAAAAGTGAATAATCTTTTAACAAAACTTTCAGCAAAAAAGTTTCATTTTCAATTCAAATAATGAATTTTCAAACAAAAAAAATGAATTTTTCGATTATTTTATTATTAATTAAAAATAAATTAAAATAATATATTTTATTATTAATATTTAATAATTTTTAAGAAAAGAGATTAACATTCAACAAAGTATTTGAATTTTCGACCAAAGAAGATGAATATTCAGCAAAACAGTTAAATTTAAACCAGAGAGGATTTTTCATTTAAAACAATAGGTATTTAGGTAAAAAAAAAAGAATTTTTAACAAGAGTTTAAATTTCAACCGAAAAGGTGAATTTTTCACTTAAACGAAAAATCATTAATTGGAATAGTTGAATTGTCTTTACAGAAAATAAACTTTCAATCAAAAAGATTAATTTTCTACCAAAAAAGAAGAATTTTCGAACACATAGTTAGATTTTCAACTGAAAAGACACATTTTCAAAAAAAAAAATGGAATATTTAAATATTGAGTTAAAAAGTTAATATTCAACAACAACAAAACTGAATTTAAACTTAACATGAATCTGCTACCAAAAAATGACCTTTTAAAAACATAGCAAAAGAGTTTAAGATGACTTCACCAAAATATTTAAATTTAAACCAGAGATGAATTTTCAATTAAAATAATAGATATTTAAGTAAAAAAAATATTTGTAACAAAAGAGCTTACATATCAACCGAAAAGATGAATTTTCAACGAAAACGATGAATCATTAACTGGAGTAGTTAAATTGTCTTTAAAAAAAGAAAGAAATTTCAACCGAAAAGATTAATTTTCTATGAAAAAAGTAGAATTTTCAACAAAATACATGAATTTTTTAACAAACAGTGAAATTTTCAACAACAAAAAAAAAAACATTTTTCCACGATTAGAATAACCACCCTGTTTTAGGCAATTTCCGATTTAATTGCTCGATAGAAGCGAGAAATGATATATTTGTTTAACGATGTTTTAAACAAGACGGAAATTCTATTTCATACGCTATTTATATACACAATGCTTATCGACAATGAAATTGGAATAACTGTCCGGTCATTGTCCGTAGTTGGAAAATAAAAACAGGTCAACTTCCACTTTCGTTCTCTCGTTGATCAGCCTATTTTTGTCCTAACTTCTAATAGAATCTGTACAATGTCACGTGATAATGCAGATAGAATCTGCATCAGCTAAATTTAGATCCTAATTTAAAAGTAGTTTGAAAGTACAGTAGCGAAAATTGGGGTTGTTTTCTTGAATGAAATTTCTTCCCGGCATTTGTATGTCCTCAATACAAAAATTGTTGCTACTTATTTCGGGATTTAAAAAAAACATAAACAAATCTATTTTGTGTCCTTGAATTTAGCGCACATCTGTCACGGTGAGAAAGTTAGAAAAATGTTATTTAATTCTGACACCGCATTACGAATTTCTAAAACTGGGACGAGTTTTCATTTGGAAAAAGTGATTGATGAAGAAGAGAGTATATAAAGTTTTTTTTTTTTTTAAATTTTGTTGTAGATACCAGGCCAGCCAGCTGAGCCATTCTTGTAGTGTGACTGTCGTCGTCACGCAGACTGCAGATTCGGTTATTACGTTTTTCGTAGTCGCCGCAGGAATGGACACATCGGGCTCGCCTGTACCGGATGCAATCCAACCTCTCCTAGAGCAACTTCAAGAAGCTCTTGTGCTTGAGGTCAAATACCAGCCCAAACTTCAATTACCAACTACCACTCAGGTAATAGTCAACAATATTATGGAATATTTATAGAGGGTGGCCGCTGGATCGGGGAAAAAAACGAGTGGCACTTATTTACTTTTTCTAACCTATTTTCTATTTTCTCACCATTTGTCACCTCTTTTTTTTAGGAAGTTGTCACCTTTTTCTCTTATTTTGGGATTTCTCATCTTTTGTCACCTATTTTCAATTTTGTCACCTATTTCAATTTTCTCATCTTTTTTCACCTATTTTCTATTTTGTCACCTTTTGTCACCTTTTTTTAAAAAGGAATTTGTCACCTTATTCTCCTATTTTGGGGTTTCTCATCTTTTGTCAGCTATTTTCAATTTTGTCACCTTTTTTTTTTTAGGAATTTGTCTCCTTTTTCTCCTATTTTGGGGTTTCTCATCTTTTGTCAGCTATTTTCCATTTTGTCTCCTATTTTCAATTTTGTCACCATTTGTCACTTTTTTTAAAAGAAATTTGTCACCTTTTTCTCCTATTGTGGGGTTTCTCATCTTCTGTCACCTATTTTCAACTTTGTCACCTATTTTCAACTTTGTCACCTATTTTCAACTTTGTCACCTATTTTCAACTTTGTCACCTATTTTCAACTTTGTCACCTATTTTCAATTTTCTCACCATTTGTCACCTATTTTCAATTTTGTCACGTATTTTCAATTTTCTCACCATTTGTCAACTTTTTCTCCTATTTTGGGGTTTCTAATCTTTTGTCACCTTTTTTCAATTTTCTCATCTTTTTTCACCTATTTTCTATTTTGTCACCTTTTGTCACCTATTTTCAATTTTCTCACTATTTGTCACTTTTTATCACCTTTTTATTCACCTATTTTCAATTTTTCACGTTTTGTCATCTATTTTCAATTTTTCACGTTTTGTCATCTATTTTCAATTTTGTCACCATTTGTCACCTATTTTCAATTTTCTCACCATTTGTGAACTTTTTTTTAAAGGAATTTGTCACCTTTTTCTCCTATTTTGGGGTTTCTCATCTTTTGTCACCTATTTTGAATTTTGTCACCTTGTATCACCTATTTTGAATTTTGTCACCTTGTGTCAACTATTTTCAATTTTGTCACCTTTAAACTATTTAAAATGTACATTGTTCAGCCATTGAATATAATATTTAAGAATTAAAAAACTTAATCTTTAATTTAAAAGGTTTACAATTTAAGAGTTCCATTTTGAGTGACCTATTTTTCATTTTGTCACCTTTTGTCACCTATTTTCAATTTTGTCACCTTTTGTCACCTATTTTCAATTTTGTCGCCTTGTGTCATCTATTTTCAATTTTGTCACCTTTAAACTATTTAAAATGTAAATTGTTCAGCCATTGAATATAACATTTAAGAATTAAAAAACTTAAACTTTAATTTAAAAAGTTTAAAATTCAAGAGTTCCACTTTGAGTGACCGGGAATTTTTTTCCCGGATTAAAACGACCGCTCTAAATTGTTTTCTCGGGGATTTGAGTAGACACCCTGGAGGAGGTCTTTTGGCGCTCTGATCCCTGAAAAAGAAAGAAGAAAAAATGGATTTTAATTTTGCTTGTAGAATGACGAAATTACGATGGGTGCTCGCGATGGATCGGCGCACGTACTTAGGTGCCTCAAAGTATGGTACGATCTGCCGTCAGATGTGTTTTTCATCGCGATTAATTTAATCGATCGGTTCCTGACGAAAATGAAGGCTAGACCAAAACACATGGCATGCATCAGCGTCTCGTCATTTCACATAGCCGCCGTCCAAATGGCTCAATCCCTCGACGCCGATCATCTCGTTTCCATCTCCCAGTGCAAGTGCACTGGGGGTGACTTGAAACGTATGTCGGATGTCATTCGCAACAAATTGGAATGGGCGCCAGGAACTCAACCCATCACTGCACTCACTTTTCTGCGTCTCTACAATGTCATGTTTCACACGGTAGCATCTCAAATGGGCCTCGGAGAATTGTATGCCAGTGTCGTTTTGGTAAGGATTTTTTTTTACCTTTTATCTTCAATGCACAATTTTTCGTGAAAATTTAATTATCTTATCGAAAATATAATTACATTCCTCACAGTCCAGTCTCTATATCCCCTATCTGTATATATATAAAAATCTCGTGTCACCATGTTTGTCGCCACTAAACTCCGAAAGTACTTAACCGATTTTGATGAAATTTTGTTTACTGTGTGTAATTTGGTCCAACTTAAAGGATAGGATACTCTTTATCTCGATAAAATAACGCAATATTTTTTTATTGCAAATTTCATGTTTTTATTTGTAAGTTCCATAATTTTCGGACAGATGTCGGTTGTAAAGTAGTGTCTTGTGTATCCTGTATTCATTTTTAGGTCCCTAAAGTATCCTATT
>NC_046663.1:18707885-18712375 GCF_010883055.1 Belonocnema kinseyi
AGGATAGGATACTCTTTATCTCGATAAAATAACTCAATATTTTTTTATTGCAACTTTAATGTTTTTATTTGTAAGTTCCATAATTTTCGGACAGATGTCGGTGTAAAGTAGTGTGTTGTGTATCCTGTATTCATTTTTAGGTCCCTAAAGTGCCCTATTTTTTAATTTTGGCCCCTATGGGTGCCCTATTTGCGTCGGGCATTTTGAAAAAAAAATAGAAGGGAACAACAGAGAATTTCTGTAAATAAATACCTGGAAAACCTGGAAATGTCAGGGCATTTTTTGCAGGGCGTGATTAATTTTTTCTGAATTGCAACATTCATTAATTAGTTAATTATATTAACTGTATTGAACTATTTTTACGAAAATTAGTTTTTTTTGGTTTGTTTGAAATCAATTTTTAACTGAAAATTCACATTTAAATATATATTTACGTATAACATTTTTCGTTCCGAATTCATCTTTTTTGAACAAAGATTTAATTATTACTTGGTTGAGAGTTCCTCTTTTTTTAAAAATGAATTTGCTGTTAAAGTTTCATAATTTTAATTTAAAATTTATCTCATTGGCTAAGAAATAAGCTAGTTTGTTGAAAATTAATTTTTTCTTCTGCTTTTTTGACTGAAAAAGTTACTATTCAATATATCAATATTCAATTATATATCAATTCAATATCTATTTTGGTCAAAATTTTTGACTTTTTGGCAGAAATTAATTTTTTTGTTAGAAATTTAATTATTTTAGTTGTTAATAATTAATCTTCTTGGTTGAAAATTTATCATTTTGGTTAAAAAATAAATTAACCCTGGCAAAAATTGAGTGTATTTCAATCGGAAATTCATATTTTTTTATTAAAACCTCTACTATTCCATTTTTGGATGATACTTGAACTTTTTTAGTTTAATGTTCAACTATTTTGTTGAAAATTAGTCTTTCTGGTTGATAATTTAAATATTTCGTTGAAAATTCATGTATTTTGTTGAAAAATCATCTTTGTGATAGAAAATTTATCTTTTTGGTTAAAAATGTAAGTATTTCAGTTAAATATTCATAATTTTTATTTGAAAATCCATCGTTTTTTTTGTATTTTGAAAATAAAACGACTTGATTGAAAGCTAAATTAATTTGTTTTTAAAATAAATATGCTTTTTTAGTTGAAAATGAATTGTTTTTTAACTAAAAAATTAAGAATTTCATTTTTGGTTGAAAATTTATCTTTTTTGTTAGTTCAAAATTCAGCTGTTTGTTTCAAAATCCATATTTTTTAGTTTAAAATTCAACTGTTTGAGAATTAACGTATTTTTTGAAATGTTCTTTTTGGTAGAAAATTAATATTTTTTCATGGACTTAGAGATAAATTCAAGAAATGATTAATTATGTTTTTAGTATTATTTAGTTATTTAATTAACTAAATTCATTTAAATATTACGAGAATCAATATAATTTATTTGGGTTTAGAACTTTTTTCAATTAATTTGAGTTCTTTTTAATTTAACTTGATTTTTTTAAAAGTATTTTGACTTTATCCTGAATTCAGGAGCTTTTAATTTAAAGAATTTTAGGGGATTTTAAAAGATTCCAAGGATTTTTGGTGTGATTGATTTCATTACTTGAAGTGATTTTAAAACTTTAGAATTCTCTTGAATTTTATGAATTAACTTTTGTTTTAAAATTAATCTGTTCCAGTTGAATGTTTATTATTTTATTTAAAAATTCATCACCTTGGTTAAAACTTTGTTTGTTTTTTTGACTGGAAAATTAACTTTTTTAACTGAAAATTTAACTATTCCATTTTTGGTTAAAAACTGATATTTTTCAGTTGAAAATTAAACTATTTGGTTCAAAATTGATATTTTTTAGTGTAACATTCAACTATTTAGATGAGATTTCACATGTTTTGTTGTAAAATCGTGTTCTTGATTGAAAATTAATCTTTTTGGTTGAAAGTGAAACTATTTGGTCACAAATTCATATATTCTGTTGAAAATTAAATTATTTTACTTGTAAAGTTAGGAATTTGAAGTGGTTTAAGGCGAATTTAATATAGTCTTATGAATAGTTATACATTTTGTACCAAAATAGTTAAATTTTCAATCCAAAAATATGATTTTTTAACAAAAAGGTTAACCGTTTTACGAAAATATTGAATTTTTAATAAATTAATCAAATTTCCACCCAAATAATAAAATTATGACTAAAAAAGATAAATTCTTAACGAAAAATGTAACAGTTAAGATATAAATTAAATAAGATTTTTATTTTGAATGAGAAAAAACATTTAAAAAAAAACGGTTGAATCCAACCAAAAAAGACGAATTTTCAACCTAAACTTTATTCCGCGAAATAAATCAAAATCCATCAAAATGTGGAATATTCAAATCGAAAAGTCCACTTAAAAAAAACCGTTAAATTTTTGACCAAAAAACAATTTTTCAACTAAAGAAGTAAACAAATTTCAACAATATTGTTGAATTTTCTAAAAAAAAAGTTGAAATTCCGACATATTTTTACCGAAGAAAAAGGAATTTAAAAAAATGTATTAGTTTATATAACAAACAAACAAATTTATATTTTTAATAAATACTGTTTAATTTAAAGAATTTTTAAATGCTTTCTTAAAGACTTGAACAAACAAAAAATAAAAGCCTTTGTTGTTGAAAATTGTGGATAAAAAACATTTTTATTTAATAAATAAATTAGTTTGTAAATTTATCTGTACTTTAAGTAATAAAAAGTGAACAAAAACGATTTGACAAAACGATTTTAAATCAGTTCAAAATTTAAGAATTTTCAGGTTTTAACGTTAAAGCTTAAACGGTTTCAATTTGAAAGTCTTAATCATTAAACAAATGTGAACGTGTGACTGAAAGTTTATAAACTATTTTCAACTTAAAATTAACTTCATACTAATATATTCTTAATTAAAGGATTTTATTATATTTAAAATATTGTTTTAGTCTAAAATATTCTATTTTTAACCCATTAAATTTGAAATTTTTAATAAAAAAAATATTAATTGTTGAATATTTAGCAATATTTGAATTTTTATTTAAGACAAGTAAATTCAAACCATCATGCACATTTTAGAAAGTTTTCTTATAATCTTCTAGAATATTTTTCCCATAATTTTGTTTAAATCTTCGAAAAACTTTTTAAATATTCTCTTAAAATAATGTTTCAAAATGAAAAATTATTTTTGATTTTCTTTAGATACTTAGAAGTTCCGGAAAAATTTTCAAAATAATTTTGAATTTACAATTTCTTAAAATTATATAATTTAAAAAATTTTAAAGTCCATTGATGGCTTTTTTAATTTAGAGCATTGAAAGTTATAACGTGGATTCATATTTTTTTATATTGAAAAATGTTAGTAGCTTCAATTTTATACCCGTAAATTATTTTAAATTTCAATTTTTAATGTTTAAAATTTAACAGTTTCACTTTGAGCGCTTTCATTTAAAGCTCAGTTTTGATTAGCTCAGGTGGAAAATTTTGTAGCCTTAATGTTACATTTTTTTAATTTTATTGATAATTTTTAGTTAAAAATGCAACTGTCCAATTGACATATAAAATTAATTTATTTGATTGAAAATTCATCTTTTAGTTCAAATCAACTGCTTTGAAAATCAATTTTTTTAAAATTAATTTTAACTGATAATTTCACGATTCCCTTTTTAATTGAAAATTAATTAATTTTTTTAGTTGAAAATTAATCTTATTTCGGTTTAAAATCATCTTGCTAGAAAATGAACTTTCTTGAAGAAAATTCTTCTTTTTTCGGTTGAAAATTTAGCTATTTTCTGAAATATTTGGATCCTGCGATTAAATGAGTTTTCTATCATATTTTTTTTGCATGTTAGGGTTAATGGAATATTGAATGATAGACTGATAATATATTGGCAGGAATCTGAATTGCTGCTGAGATTGGAAATGATTGTCTGTGATGGAAATTGCGCGAACTTGCGACCATCTGAAATTTCTTTGGTGTTGCTCTGCACATATTTGGATGCTGCTGTGACTCGCCTAGATTCCAATGCAGACACTAGCATGGCCAATTCCGTTCCTGGTCCTTCTTCTATGACAACACCGCCAAATCCTGCACATGAAATGCTTCGATTGGTCGAATTCGCTGCCGAATTACAAAAAATTACCAATGTAAGTAGTCCTAACTTTTTTTTTGGTTCAAAATACGTATTATTGTTATTATATTAATTAAATATACCTATTTTCAATTTTGTCACCTTTTGTCACCTGTTTTCCATTTTGTCACCTATTTTCAATTTTGTCACCTATTTTCAATTTTCTCACCAATTGTCACCTTTTTCTCCTATTTCGGGGTTTCTGATCTTTTGTTACCTATTTTCAATTTTGTCACCATTTGCCACCTTTTTTTTTTAGGAATTTGTCACCTTTTCTTCCTATTTTGGGATTTCTCATCTTTTGACACCTATTTTCAATTTTGTCACCTTTTGTCACCTATTTTCAATTTT
>NC_046663.1:18712475-18717829 GCF_010883055.1 Belonocnema kinseyi
CTTTTTTTTTTTTTAGGAATTTGTCACCTTTTCCTCCTATTTTGGGGTTTCTTATCTTTTTTCACCTATTTTTAATTATGAAAATTATATTTTTTAACAGATTTTGACTATTCCACTTTTCATTAAAAAAAAGTTTGGATTCTTCTTTTTATAAATAAACAAGTATGTCGAAGCTTGTCGTTGAAAATTCGTCACCTTGGTTGAAAATTTAGCTATTTTTTTTTGAAAGGTCGTTTTCTTTTGTTTGAAAATTAATTTTTTTAACTGGAAATTTAATTACTTTTCTAGTTTTGGTTAAAAATTTAACTTTTTCTTTTAAAATTCTTGTATTTTTGTAGAATATTAATCTTGGTTGAAAATTCACTTTTTTAGTTTATTTATTTATTTATTCTACATGTATGTCTTTTCAGACTTTTACATTTTTTTCCCCTTTCCCCACTTAAAGCTAAAATACAACACTTTTTTAGTTAAAAATTCAACTTCCATTTGAAAATTTTTGTTTTTTTGTTGAAAATTAAATTTTTTAACAAAATTTTTTGGTTCAAAATACATATTATCATTATTATTAATATTATTGACTGATTGGGACGAACGAAAAAAAAATTTATATGATTTTAGTGAAAGTTTTCATCTCTGAGTTTTTATTCATTTTTGAGTTTTTTTTTTTGTAATAAATATGACGAAGCTTGTTGTTGAAATTTCGTCACCTTGGTTGAAAATTTAGCTGTTTTGTTGAAAAGCCGTTTTCTTTTAATTGATAATTAATTTTTTCAACTGGAAATTTAATTACTTTTCTATTTTTGGTTGAAAAATGATCATTTTTAGTTAAAGATTCATCACTTTAATTGAAAATTAATTTTTTAAGTGAAAATTGAACTATTTATCATGTTTGACTAAAAATGGATATTTTTAGTGGAAAATTTAACGGTTTCTTTTAATGAGGAATGAGGAATTTATTCAGCCAAAAAGACAAATTGTGTACAAAACTCTTGAATTTAAGAAAAAATTTAATTTTTATCCCGAAAGTTGCATTTTTAATAAAAAAAATAAAGAAAATAAAAAAATCAATGAAATTTCTACGGAAAGAGTCGAATTTTATAAAAGAACGAGAGGAATTTTTTAGCAAAAAATACAAATTTTGTACAAGAAAAAAAGTTACCTTTCTACAGAAAGAGATGGAATTTTCTAAAAGAAAGAGATGAATTTTTTAAGCCAAAAAGACCAATTTCGTACAAAACTCTGGAATTTTTGAGAAAAAAAAATTAATTTTTATCCCGAAAGTTCCATTTTAAATAAAAAAATAAATAATATATAAAAAAAACAGTGAAATTTCTACAGAAAGAGATGAATTTTCTAAAAAGAAAAGAGGAATTTTTTACAAAAATAAAAATTTTATTCGGACAGTTGCATTTTCAAAAAAAAAAAAGAAAGAAAAAAACAGTGGAATTTCTACAACAAGAGATGGAATTTTCTAAAAGAATGAGGAATTTATTCAGCCAAAAAGACAAATTTTGTACAAAACTATTGAATTTTTAAGAAAAAATTTAATTTTTATCCCGAAAGTTGCATTTTTAATAAAAGAAAATTAATAAAATAAAAAGAACAGTGAAATTTCTACAGAAAACGATGAATTTTTTAAATAGTAAGAGTGGAATTTCTTAGCCATTAATTAATGGAAATTTCGTACAAAAAAAATGTTACCCGGACAGTTGCATTTTCAAAAAAAAAAAAAAAAAAAAAAAAAAAAAAAAAAAAAAAAAAAAAAAAAAAAAAAAAAAAAAAAAAAACAGTGAAATTTCTACAGAAAGAGATGAATTTTCTAAAAGAAAGAGAGGAATTTTTTTAGCAAAAAATAAAAATTTTGTACAAAACTCTGGAGTTTTTAAGAAAAAAATTAATTTTCATCCCGAAAGTTGCGTTTTTAATAAAAGAAAATTAATGAAATAAAAAGAACAGTGAAATTTCTACAGAAAACGATGAATTTTTTTAATAGTAAGAGAGGAATTTCTTCGCCATTAATTAATAAAAATTTCGTACAAAAAAAATGTTACCCGGACAGTTGCATTTTCAAAAAAAAAAACAAAAAAAAAATAGTGGAATTTCTACAGAAAGTGATGGAATTTTTCAGCCAAAAAGACCAATTTTGTACAAAATTTTTGAGTTTTTAAGACAAAATTTAATTTTTATCCCGAAAGTTGCATTTTTAATAAAAAAATAAATAATATACAAAAAAAAAACAGTGAAATTTCTACAGAAAGAGATGAATTTTCTAAAAGAAAGAGAGGAATTTTTTTAGCAAAAAATAAAAATTTGGTACAAAACTCCGGAGTTTTTAAGAAAAAAATTAATTTTCATCCCGAAAGTTGTATTTTTAATAAAAAAATTAATAAAAAAAAAACAGTGAAATTTCTACAGATAGAGATGAAATTTTCTAAAAGCGAGAAATTTTTAAAGCCAAACAGACAAATTTTGTACAAAACTCTTGAATTAAAAAAAAAAAAAAATTGTTATTCGAACAGTTGCATTTTTAACAAAACACAAAAAAAAACAGTAAAATTTCTACAGTAAAGTATGAATTTTCTAATAGAAAGATTAATTTTTAACCAAATAGACGAGTTCAAATCAAATTGTTCGATTTTCAAGTTCAAAAGACGAATTTGGTAAGAAAAAATAGTTGATTTCGAAAAAAAGTCGTTTAATTTTCGGAAAAATTTTGAATTGAGATAAAAAATATTCTTTTTTTGTATTTGCTGAGGCAGATTTCGGATGAGAGTTTCTTTTCAACTCATGAGGTAGTTGGTGGAATACTCAGCAAGTACAATCGTCAGGAGCAAACTCCCCACCGACAGAGGCTAATTTGGAAGCTGTCGTCACGCACTGCTCGCCTTTTGAGACCAACTGACAAATTTACCTCAGTTTTGCCAGCTATCGCCGAGCACGCTCCTGTCCCTTCGCCAAGTAGAATTAGGTATTTATATGAAAATAATACATTTTTCAAAATTATAATAATTTATTTTGCATTAAAAAAAAAAAAATCAGGGTGGAATTTATTTTTATTATTTTTTTATATATTATTTTTATTATTATTTAATTATAATTTCCATTTTAGTTTTTGATTTTGAAATGAAAGAATTTTAAAATGCAGTCTTGAAGACTTTTACAATAAAAAATTGAAAGTGTTTTAATTTGAAAATTTTTGGATAAAAAACAGCTTTTAATTTTAATATAATATAATATTTTAAATATTAAATTTTATATTATATTTTTATTGGAAATATTGAAATTTCGTCCATTCAATTTTAAATTCCTAATTGAGAAAAGAAATTATTATTTAATAGTTTGCAATATTTTTTAGCTTTTACAATTTAAACTTAACAATTTTGATTGTTCTTTTAAAAAAAAAATGTTTAATTTGTATCTGAAATTGTTGAATTTTGGTTAAATAGCAATTGAACACTTATTGTTTGTAGAAAAAATTTGAGTTATTTAGAGAGGTATTTGGAAGTTTTTAAAAGATTCAAAATTCATTTAAAAATGTCGATTTTCCTAGATTTAAAAACAAAAAAAAAATCGTAAGATTCCTAGGAAAATAATTTTTTTTTTATAGTGGAATATTATTTTCAGAGAATATTCCAAAATTTTTTTTGAAGATTTCCAAAAAAATTTCTTTAAATTTGCAGGATTTTCTAACAAATGTAAAATAAATTCCATTCATTTCAAAAGATATGTATAAGTTCTAAAAAAAAAACTTCAAAAATATTTAAAAATTTGAATAAATTTAAAAGAACTTTGAGATTTCTCAAAATTTTGAATGTTCTTAAGGATGTTTTAATCTATTTAAAATGAAAACAATTTAACTTGTAAGAAGTTTTCAGTTAAAAAAACAAGTTTTTATTATTAAGGTTTCTAGCTTAAAATTGTTTAAAATAATATAATTTTGAAAATTGTAGAGTTCATTGATTCTCTAATTTAATTTAATTCAAGTGGAAAAATATTTAAGTTTATTTTTCGATTTTTGTAAATATTATTGAGCGTGAAAAATTTTTGAAAACCGGGAAATGACCGGATTTTTTATTTCGACCATTTTTTAAATACTTAGTTCAATTTTTTATTTTTTCCAATTGTGATATCATTTAGTTTAGATGCGTTATTTTATAAATCTTTCACTTCACAAATTTTTTATTCTAGATTTTAATTTTTAAGTGTAAAATCTTTTAAATTGAGAAGCCAACTTTAAAATATTCAAACAAAAAAAAAACATTTCCCAGGGAAATCAAAAAATATTTTTGATTTTGATAACTTTCAAGGGATATTAAATCATTTAAAATTATTTAAAATATTTTTTAAAGAACTGTCAAATGTTAAAAAAGATTTCAAAAGATGTGAATAGATTGCAAATATTTTAGGGTATTTTAAAAGATTCCAAGCAATTTTGAAGATCTTAACAAAATTTTCAAAAAATTGTTCCTAGGTATTAAAAAAACATTGTTAAATTTTTTTTTAGAAGATTAATCCTGCTTGAAAATTATCTTTTTTTGTTGAAAGTTGATCTGTTTTAGTAGAAACGTTAATTATTTTGTTGAAAATTCACGAATTTTGTTGAACTTTCGTTAAAAAAGATTTTTTTTTTTATAAAATTTAGATTCTTACTTGAAAAAATATATTTTTTGTGGAAAACTTAACTATATTGTTGAAAATTTAACTATTTTGTTGAAAAATCAACTATTTGTCTGTAAATTCAGTTACTTGGTTAAAAATTAATATTTTTTTGGTAGAAAATTAATTTTCTTCATTGAAAGTTAATCTGTTAATCTATTTTGTTTAAAAAAATTTAAATTGGGTTGATCTTTCATATTTTTGTTGAAAACTCAATTCTTTTGTTGAAAATTCATCTTTTTTGTGAAAAACTGAACTATTTCGTTTTAAATATTCAACTATTTGATTCAAAATTCATGTATTTTGTTGAAAAATTAAGCATTTTGTTCAGAATTCATTTTTTTATGTATAAAAAATTAATATTGCATGAAAATTGATATTTTTGGTTAAAAAATTTGAATATTTTTTTGTTGAAAATTCCACTATTTGGTTGATAATTCAACTTCCTATTTTTTTAAATCCATCTAGAATATTTATTGCAGTTTCATTTAAATTAATAGAATTTTTTGGATTTTTAAAATGCTTTTTAATTCAAAAATTAGCCCCCACAAATAATAAAAATAATAATTATAAATTGTTAGATTTCATCGATAAAAAATTAGTCTGGGAATTTTGAAAATGAAGTTTTGCATTTAAAAAAAAATTATTCTTGTTGAAAATTCGTGTATTTTGTTAATTTTTTTTTTTTTTTTTTTTTT
>NC_046663.1:18717929-18724311 GCF_010883055.1 Belonocnema kinseyi
CGAAAACTTTACTATATTTTGTTGAAAATCAACTATTTGGTTGAAAATATGTGTGATTTGTTAATTTTTTATTTTTAATTAATCTTCTTCATTGAAAATTCATCTTTTTGGTTGAAAGTTAAACTATTTTTGTAGAAAATTAAAATTTTTTGTTGAAAATTCACGAATTTTGTGGAGCTTTCATTTTTTTAAAATAAAATTGTTAATAAATTATTTATTTTGTTGAAAATCCATTATTTGGTTGAAAATTCGTGGTTTGTTAAAAATTCATCTTTTTTTTTTGTCGAAAGTAAATCTTCATTGAAAATTAATCTTTTTGGTTGAAAACTTAATTATTTTTGTTGAAAATTTATCTTTTTTGTGGAAAAGTTAACTATTTTGTTTTGAAAATTCAACTATTTGTTAGAAAATTGATCTTTTTGCTTGAAAATTCTTTCTTTTTTGTGAAAAACTTAACTACTTGGTTGAAAATTGAACTATTCGCTTAAAAACTCATGTATTTTGTTTAAAAAAATTTTGATTTTGGTTGATTTTTCGTTTTTTTTATATGTAAACTTAAGATTATTGCTTGAAAATTCATGATTTTTGTTGAAAACTTAATTATTTTGTTAAAAATTGATCTTTTTTGTGGAAAACTTCACCATTTTGTTTTGAAAATTCAACTATTTGATTAAAAATTCGTGTATTTTGTTAAAAAATTAACCAATTGGTTCAGAATTCACTTTTTTTTTATTATAAAAAATTAATTTTGCATGAAAATTGATATTTTTGGTTAAAAAACTTGAATATTTTGTTGTTGAAATCTTGAATTCCATCTTGAATTTCAAAGATTCAAGGCTATTAAAAAAACATTGTTAAATTTATTTTAAAAAATTATTATTCTTGTTTGAAAATTCATGATTTTTGTCGAAAACTTTACTATATTTTGTTGAAAATCAACTATTTGGTTGAAAATATGTGTGATTTGTTAATTTTTTATTTTTAATTAATCTTCTTCATTGAAAATTCACCTTTTTGGTTGAAAGTTAATCTATTTTGGTAGAAAAATGACTATTTTGTTAAAAATTCAACTACATATTTCATTAAATCCATATTTATTATTTTTGAATTTTACCGAATTAATCCCATTTCTTTTAAATGCATCTCAATTTATTGCAATTTTACCGAAATGAATAGATTTTTTAAATTTTTTCAATATTTTCCAATTCACACATTAATAATTAAAAATTATTTTATTTTATTTATAAAAAAATTGGTCTAGGAATTTTGAAAATTAATGTTTTTCAGCTGCCTTTTTAAATATTATTTACTTTGTTATATTAATTACATTGTTACATTTTTTGTTTAGAAAATTAATCTTGCATAAAAATTCCTTTTTTTTTTTTGCTTGAATTATTTTTATTTTTTAATTTTTTAATTATTATTTAATTATTATTCTCGTTTAAAAATCCATGATATTTTGTAGAAAATTTTACTATATTTTTTTGAAAATTTTTGTGCTTTCTTATTTTTTTATTTTATTTTTTCTCGTGAAAATTAATCTTCATTGAAAATTCATCTTTTTGGTTGAAAGTTAAACTATTTTTGTAGAAAATTAACATTTTTTGTTGAAAATTCACGAATTTTCTTGAGCTTTCATTTTTTTCTTTGTAAAATTTAGATTCTTGTTTGAAAATGTATATTTTTTGTAGAAAACTTAACTATATTATTGGAAATTCAATTATTTGGTAGAAAATTCATTGAAATTAATCTTTTTGGTTGAAAGTTGATCTATTTTAGTAGAAAATTGACTATTTTGTTTTAAAAATTCAACTATTTGATTAAAAATTCGTCTATTTTGTTGAAAAATTAACCATTTTTTTTGATAATTCAACCGTATATATTTTTTTAAATCGTGTATTTTGTTAATTTTTTTTTATTTTGAAAATTAATCTTCTTGATTGAAGGTACATATTTTTAATTAAAAGTTAATCTATTTTGGTAGAAAATAAATCCGTGTTTAATATTTTTGAATATCATCGAATTAATCCCATTTTTATGCAAAATTAATTTTTTATAATAAAAAAAAGTTAATTCTGAACCAAATGGTTAATTTTTTCACAAAATACACGAATTTTTAATCAAATTAGATGAATTTTCAAAACAAAATGGTTAAGTTTTTCCACAAAAAAGATGAATTTTCAACAAAATAATTAAGTTTTCAACAAAAATCATGGATTTTCAAGCACAAAAAAAACGAAAAATCAATCAAATTCAATTTTTTTTGAAACAAAATTTTTCCGCAAAAAAAAAGAATTTTCAATGAAGAAGATTAGTTTTTTTTTTAAATTAACAAAGCACATATTTTCAACCAAATGCACGATATAAAAAATATATACAGTTGAATTATCAAATAAATGGTTAAGTTTTCAACAAATTACACGAATTTTTAATCAACTAGTTGAGTTTTTAAAACAAAATAGTTAAGTTTCAACAAAAAAGATGAATTTTCAAGCAATAATCTGAAGTTTATACATATAAAAAAAACGAAATATCAACCAAATTCCAAATTTTTTAACAAAATAGTTAATTTTCTACTAAAATAGATCAACTTTCAACCATAAAGATTAATTTCAATGAATTTTCTACCAAATAATTGAATTTCCAACAATATAGTAAAAAATATTCGTTTTCAAGCAAGAATATTATTTTTTACAAAGAAAAAAAATGAAAGTTTAACAAAATTCGTGAATTTTTAACAAAAAGTGTTAATTTTCTACAAAAATAGTTTAACTTTCAACCAAAAAGATGAATTTTCACAAAAAAAAAATAAAATAAAAAATTAAGAAAGTACACAAATTTTCAAAAAAATATAGTAAAATTTTCTACAAAAAATCATGGATTTTTAAACGAGAATAATAATTCTATAAAAAAATGGAATTTTAACAAAATTCGTGTATTTTCAAGAAAATAATTAACTTTTCTACTAAAACATATCAACTTTCAAGCAAAAAAAAAAAGGAATTTTTATGCAAGATTAATTTTCTAAAAAAAATGTAACAATGTAATTAATATAACAAAGTAAATAATATTTAACAAGGCAGCTGAAAAACATTAATTTTCAAAATCCCTAAACTAATTTTTTGATAAATAAAATCAAGTCATTTTTAATTATTAATCTGTAAATTGGAAAATATTGAAAAAATTTAAAAAATCTATTCATTTCGGTAAAATTGCAATAAATTGAGATGCATTTAAAAGAAATGGGATTAATTCGGTAAAATTCAAAAATAATAAATACGGATTTACTGAAATATATAGTTAAATTTTTAACAAAATAGTTAATTTTCTACAAAAATAGATGAACTTTCAACCAAAAAGATGAATTTTCAATGAAGAAGATTAATTTAAAATAAAAAATTAACAAAGCACACATATTTTCAACCAAGTAGTTGATTTTTTAACAAAATACACGAATTTTTATTCAAATAAATGAATTTTTAAAACAAAATGGTTAAGTTTTCCACAAAAAAAGATGAATTTTCAACAAAATAATGAAGTTTTCAACAAAAAGCATGAATTTTCAAGCAATAATCTTAACTTTATATATAAAAAAACGAAAAATCAACCAAATTCAAAATTTTTTTAAAACAAAATACAGGAGTTTTTGAACAAATAGTTCAATTTTCAAACAAGTAGTTAAGTTTTCCACAAAAAAAAAAAAAGAATTTTCAAGCAAAAAGATTAATTTTCTACCAATATAGCGCATTTTTCTACAAAATAATACGATTTCTAGCAAGAATCATAGTTTTATAGAAAAAAAATAAAGTTCAACTAAATTCGTGAATTTTCAACAAAAAAGTTAATTTTCTACCAAAATAGTTTGACTTTAAACCAAAAAGATTTATCTTTGCTGAAGAAAATTAATTTTCAAACAAAAAAAAAAAATTAACAAAGTACACAAATTTTCAACCAAATAGTTGATTTTCAAAACAAAATAGTTAACTTTTCCACAAAAAGAAAAGATTTTTCAACAAAAATAATTAAGTTTCCAAACAAAAAGATTAATTCTCAATGAAGAAGATTTTTATTTTCTAGAAAAAAAGATGAATTTTGAACAAACCACGAATTTTCAACCAAATAATGGATTTTCAACAAAATAAATAATTTATTAACAATTTTATTTAAAAAAATGAAAGCTCAACAAAATTCGGGAATTTTCAACAAAAAAAGTTAATTTTCTAACAAAATAGTTGATTTTAAAAAAAAATATAGTAAAGTTTTCTACAAAATTCACGAATTTTCAAACAAGAATAATAATTTTATATTAAAAAAATGAAATTTCACCAAAATTCGTGTATTTTCAACAAAATAATTAATTTTCGTACTAAAATAGATCCAAAATTTAACAAAAAAAAAAAAAAAAAACAAAAAGAATTTTTATGCAAGATTAATTTTCTCAAAAAAAATCTAACAAGATCATTAATTTAACAAAGTAATTAATATTTAAAAAGGTGGTTGCAAAACTTCATTTTTAAAATTTCCAGACGAATTTATTCATAAATAAAATAAAATCATTTTTAATTATTAATGTCTGAATTGTAAAATATTAAAAAAAATTTAAATAAGTTCATTCATTTCAGTAAAATTATAATAAATTTATAGGAATTTACGGGAAATGGGATTAATTTGATGAAATTCAAAAATATCAAAGATAGATTTTAAAGAAAGTATGTAGTTAAATTTTCAAAAAAAAAAAAAAAAAAAAAAAAAAAAAAAACACGAATTTTCAACAAGAATAATTTTTTTTTTAAAATGCAAAACTTCATTTTCAACATTCCCTTGAATTTATATAAATTTAAAAATAATTTTCAATTCACACATTAATAATTAAAAATGATTTTATTTTATTTATAAAAAAATTAGTCTGGGAATTTTTAAAAAGAAGTTTAGCAGCCACCTTTATTAATTTTTTTTTTTTATAAAGTTGGATCTATTTTAGTAGAATAGTTAATTATTATGTTGAAATTCCATTTTTTGAATAAAATTATTCTTGTTTGAAAATTCACGATTTGCGTAAAAAACTTTCTATATTTTTTTGAAAATTCGTGTTTATTTTTTTTTTAGATTATATATATATATATTTTTTTTAAAGTTAAACTATGTTGTTGAAAATTCAACTACATATTTTTATTTCCCTTAAAATCATATAAATTTATTGCAATTTTATTGAAATGAACGGAATATTTTCATTTTTTAAAATATTTTCCAATTCAAACAATAATTAAAAATGATTTTATTTTATTTATAAAAAATTTAGTCTGGGAATTTTGAAAAAGAAGTTTTGCAGCCACCTTTATGAATATTTTTTTTTTTTTTTTTGAAAGTTGGATTTATTTTAGTAGAATAGTTAATTCTTTTGTTGAAAAGACAAGAATTTTGTTGAAATTCCATTTTTTTGAATAAAATTATTCTTGTTTGAAAATTCACGATTTTTGTAAAAAACTTTTTATATTTTTTTAAAAATTCAACTACATATTTTTATTTTCCTTAAATTCATCTAAATTTATTGCAATTTTACTGAAATGAACGGAATTTTTTGAATTTTTAGAAATATTTTCCAATTCACACATTAATAATTAAAAATTATTTTATTTTATTCATAAAAAAATTAGTCTGGGAATTTTTAAAAAGAAGTTTTGCAGCCACCTTTGTTAATTTTTTTTTTTTGAAAGTTGGATTTATTTTAGTAGAATAGTTGATTATTTTATTGAAAAAACACGAATTTTGTTGAAATTTCATTTTTTGATTAAAATTATTTTTGTTTGAAAATTCATAATTTTTGTAAATAACTTTCTATATTTTTTTGAAAATCAACTATTGGTTGAAAATTCGTGTTTATTTATTTTTTTTCAATTATATATTTTTTTAAAGTTAAACTATTTTGTTGAAAATTCAACAACATATTTTTAGTTTCCTTAAAATCATCTAAATTTATTGCAATTTTACTGAAATGAACGGAATTATTTTCATTTTTTAAAATATTTTCCAATCCACACATTAATAATTAAAAATTATTTTATTTTATTCATAAAAAAATTAGTCTGGCAATTTTAAAAAATGAAGTTTTGCAGCCAGCTTTGTTAATTTTTTTTTTGAAAGTTGGATTTATTTTAGTAGAATAGTTAATTCTCTTGTTGAAAAGACACGAATTTTGTTAAAATTCCATTTTTTTGAATAAAATTATTCTTGTTTGAAAATTCACGATTTTTGTAAAAAACTTTCTATATTTTTTTAAAGTTATATATATTTAAAGTTAAACTATTTTGTTGAAAATTCAATTACATATTTTTATTTTCCTTAAATTCATCTAAATTTATTGCAATTTTACTGAAATGAACGG
>NC_046663.1:18724411-18730465 GCF_010883055.1 Belonocnema kinseyi
ATTTTCCAATTCACGCATTAATAATTAAAAATTATTTTACTTTATTCATAAAAAAATCAGTCTGGGAATTTTGAAAAAGAAGTTTTGCAGCCACCTTTGTTATTTATTTTTTTTTTTTTGAAAGTTGGATTTATTTTAGTAGAATAGTTGATTATTTTATTGAAAAGACGCGAATTTTGTTGAAATTCCATTTTTTGAATAAAATTATTCTTGTTTGAAAATTCATAATTTTTGTAAATAACTTTCTATATTTTTTTGAAAATCAACTATTGGTTGAAAATTCGTGTTTATTTATTTTTTTTCAATTATATATTTTTTTAAAGTTAAACTATTTTGTTGAAAATTCAACAACATGATTTTAGTTTCCTTAAAATCATCTAAATTTATTGCAATTTTACTGAAATGAACGGAATTATTTTCATTTTTTAAAATATTTTCTAATCCACACATTAATAATTAAAAATTATTTTATTTTATTCATAAAAAAATTAGTCTGGCAATTTTTAAAAAGAAGTTTTGCAGCCACCTTTGTTAATTTTTTTTGTTTGAAAGTTGGATTTATTTTAGTAGAATAGTTGATTATTTTGTTGAAAATACACGAATTTTGTTGAAATTCCATTTTTTTAAATAAAATTATTCTTGTTTGAAAATTCACGATTTTTGTAAAAAACTTTATATATTTTTTTAAAAATTATTATTATTTTTTAAAAATTTTATATATATATATATTTAAAGTTAAACTATTTTGTTGAAAATTCAACTACATATTTTTATTTTCCTTAAATTCATCTAAATTTATTGCAATTTTACTGAAATGAACGGAATTTTTTTAATTTTTAAAAATATTTTCCAATCCACACATTAATAATTAAAAATTATTTTACTTTATTCATAAAAAAATCAGTCTGGGAATTTTGAAAAAGAAGTTTTGCAGCCACCCTGTTAAATATTAATGTACTTCGTTATCAAGACTTGAAAACAATGAAAATTGAGATATTTTCTACTTGATCCAGGAACCGGAATATTTTCCCAGATCAATTTTCTCTGTTTTTTTTTTTTCAGAAAAAGCCGAAAGTTCTCGCGTCGCCATGGAAACAAAAGACGTTAGGTTTAAGTCATTCATCGAATCAAGGTATTTTTTCATAGTCGAAATAAAACTGTTTAAATTTAGGAATGAGGATTTACACAGTTTTTCAAAGTGTGAAAGTAGGGGGAATGTGAGAGTGAGTCTTGCTCCCGAATCTCTTATCATTTCGCTCTTGGCTTACACATTCACCGCATCGATAATAACTTTTGTAGTCACTCTTTTTTAAAGAAAAATAACAAAAATCCAAGGCCAAGTGAAAAAGTCGTCTGTCGTCATGTCCGAGCCTTAATTCTATTTAAAAAAATAAATAAATAAAATAATAAATAAAAAAAAACTATGTATTGTGCTGTGAATGTGGAAACTAATTGGTTTATGAATCACTTTTTGTAGAAACATTTAAATAAATGTGATACCGTTTCTACAGTGGTCAGTAACAAGATTCCACTGTTAGACTATTATTCTATCTATGTATAGATAAATATATAAATATATATATATACATACATATATATATATTTACTGATTGCACTAAAAGAAAGAAAAAAAAGTATATAAGATAAAAATATAAGCAAAAAACATTTCAAAGACGTAGATAAATATAAAAAAAGAAAGGAAAGTGTTGATAAATATTGAGAGAGTCGGAAAATAAGGTGGAAAAAGAAGAAATCTTAATTTTAAGAGAAGCTGTAATATTTCGAGATAATTTTTATCATTGATAAGTTGAAAATCTTGATTTCGAAAGATTTTAATTCTAGTTGATTGCATTCACTTTTTAAGAGTTTTTTTTTCTTCCTATTAAAATGTCGAAATGAGCAAGCCTAAATGTGGTTAATTGAATATTTAAGAATAAGACAACAAAAAACAATAATTTATTAGATTTGATTATAAATGAGACAAGAATTATTTTAAAAATTTGACTGCAGAAATCACATTTGTCGTCAAATGAAGAATGCATATGTCTGAATTTAATTTAACTTTACTTTACCGTAAAAGTTTGTGTGTGTGTGTCTGAAGGAATTAATGTGAAAGGAACGGCTATAGTGAAAAAAAAAAATTTTGTGTTAATTTCAAAGTGGCAGCGGTGGCATAAAAGAAGCTGCATTAGTTATAAAATATAAGTTCAATTTGGAGAATTTACTTGTAATTTATATAACGACAGTACAAAGTGGTGTTTACACCACAAGGCCGTAAAAAGTTTCTTATAAACTTTTACGATAACAGCCAGAAAATGTAAAAAGTTGCTTAAAAATACGTTTAATTTCGGATTATTGGAATTTTATTGCAATGTCGTGCATTTATGATTTATGTTGAAAAAAATATTGACTCTTGCGAATCCGAATATAATTAATACTGACTCATATTATTGCGATCTGTATTTTTTTTTCGTTTTTTTTTATTTATCAAAATCAAATTGAAATTTATTTTTGTATTTACTTTTAATTTATTTACATACGCACGAGAACAAAAAGCGTAAAGAGAAGAGTAGATATACTTGAAAAAGAAAACATAGCCAGTGAGATTGCTGGAAACAGATTGTCTGCTTTTTATTGCTGCGACCGGATTATTTCTTTTTAAATATTTGTCCAAGACTAAGCGAGTTTAGGATATCAATTAAATTTGCTGCAAATGATTTTTTTTAAATTTACAGTGTATTTTTTAAAATCGAATTAGTGTGAAAAGAATTGTAAAAATACTGGTGTAAAAACTCACCATGACTCTTCAAGTCGAATCACATATCGCAGGGTGCAGTAAACTTTTTCAAAACCCTGTATATTCTTTGCGATCAGAGTGTAAAATTCGCCGAGCTTAATTATCATTTTGATGTACACAGAAAAAAAATGAATTAAAACATCATAATTCTTTATAAAAAAAATATTTGTGTTTTATTTAATAATCTCCTCGATTCTAGACCTTAATAATTAAGTTTTAATAGGGGAAATCCACTTGCAATCAAGCCTAATCCAGGATAATTCACTTGACATCCAGGTAATTCGAAATAAATTAGGTAATCAAATAATCACAGACGTGTAATCCAGAGGAATCTAGGTGATTCGGAATAAGTTATTGTATATAATGCATCTCATGGATTGTGAATTGATTTTTTTTTTACTTTAAATTTAACAATTTAATCTTTCGTTGGGAATTCCTGTAATTCATTGAAAATTCCTTTTTGGTTGCTTTTAAAATTTTAATTTTTGGAAGTTTGAAAATACATCTTATTGATTGTGAATTAATTTACTTATTTGTAATTTTAAACAATATTTTTTTCTTTAAAAATGAGCTATTTTTTTTGTTTCGATGAAAATTAGTTTCATTGAATCAAAATTTATTATTCCCTTTTTGATTCAAATTTGATGTTTTTAGTTTAAATTTCTCGTATTTGGTTGAAATTTTTTTTTCCGTTAGAATCTATATTTTTTAACTGAAAAAGTACGTGTCTTGTACATGGAAACTGTAAATGGAACCATTCAATTTTTCGTTGAAAATTCTTCTTTAAGTTGTACGTACAATTTTTCCAGATTTAATCATCATTTGAATTCAAAATATATCTTTTTGGTTTAAAATTAAATTATTCTGCTTGAAGATTAATAATTTCAGTTGAAATTTGTCACTGATTGAAAATCGAACTACTTTTGTTGAAAATTCGTGTTTTTTTGTTTGAAAATTAATTTTTTTAAACAGAAAAAAGAACTATTCCAGTTTCTATTAATAATTGATCTTTTTGGTGAAAATTTAATTTTTTGAACTGTAAAAATACATCTTATTGATTATGAATAAATTATTTCAAACTAAAATTCGCCTAGCTTAATTATAATTTTGATGTACACAGAAAAAAATGAATTAAAACATAATTATTTTTTTAAAAATATTTGTGTTTTATTTAATAATCTCCTCGATTCTAGACCGGAGTAATTCACTTTTAATAGGGCAAATCCACTTACAATCGAGCCTAATCTATATATAATCTAGGATAATCTACATGGAATCCAGATAATTCGAAATAATTTAGGTAAAAATTATCAGACAAGTAATCCAGAGGAATCTAGGTGATTCGGAAAAATTTATTGGACATAAGGAATCTCATTGATTATGAATTGATTTTGTTTTTACTGTAAGTTTAACCATTTATTTTTTCGTTTAAAGATTTAATCTTTTCCAGATTCGTCATTTTAATTAAAAATATATCTTCCATTTTTTAATCAATTATTTAAATTTTGAAGTTTAAAAATACATCTTATTGATTGCGAATTATTTTTTTTTTACTGTAAATTTAACTATTTATTTTTTCTTTGAAAATTCGCCTTTTTCTGATAGAAAACTGATCGTTTTTAGTTGAACATTCAATTTTTCCAGGTAAAAATTCGTCATTTTAATTTAAAATTTGTCTTTTTTGGTATACAATTAATCTATTCCTTTTGAAGATTCATAAGTTGAGTTGGAAAATTCATCTCTCTGATTGAAAATTAAACTACTAATTTGTTGAAAATAAGCTTTTTCTTCGTTTAAAATTCGTGTTTTTGTTTTGTTTAAAAATGGACTTTTTAACTGTAAATTTATACATTTAATTTTTCGTTGAAAATTCATCTGTTCGGGTAGAAAATTTATCTGTTTTAGTTGTAAAATTCATAACACTGATTGGAAATTAAACTTTTCTAATGATAATTTGGTGTTTTTTTTTTGTTTGAAAATTAATTCTTTTTAACTGAAAAATAAACGATTCCTTTTTTTTATTCATAATGGATCTTTTTTAGTTGAAATTCTATGTATTTCGTCAAAAATTAATTTGAATTTATTTGTCCAAATTTAATTTTTTGAACTGTAAAAATACATCCTATTGATTGTGAATTAATTATTGCAAACTAAAATTCGCCTAGCTTAATTATAATTTTGATGTACACAGAAAAAAAATGAATTAAAACATCATAATTCTTTTTAAAAAAATATTTGTGTTATATTCAATAACCTCCTCGATTCTAGACCGAAATAATTCACTTTTAATAGGGGAAATCCACTTGCAATCCAGCCTAATTCACATATGATCTAGGATAATCTACATGGAATCCAGATAATTCGAAATACTTTAGGTAAACCAAATAATCAGACAAGTAATCCAGAGGAATCTAGGTGATTCGGTAAAATTTATTGGACACAAGGAATCTCATTGATTGTGAATTGATTTTTTTTTGCTATAAATTTAAGCATTTAATTTTTCGTTGAAACATTTAATTTTTTCCAGATAAAGATTTGTCATTTTAATTAAAAATATATCCCATTTTTAATCAATAATTTAAGTTTGGAAGTTTAAAAATACATCTTATTGATTGTGAATTAATTTTTTCATCTAAATTTAAAAGATAATTTTTTCTGTAAAAAATAACTTTTTTTGGTTCAAAATTAATCTTCATGGTTGATTTTTTTTTTGTGATGAAAATTAATTTAATTTAATTGAATTGTGCATTCATTTTTTTTACCGTAAATTGAACCATTCAATTTTTCGTTAAAAAATTCGTCTTTTTTAGTTGAATCTTTCCAGATAAACATAAGTAATTTTAATTCAAAATATATCTTTTTGGTTTAAAATTAAATTATTCTTCTTGAACGTTAATTAATAATTTCAGTTGAAAATTCGTCACTTTGAGGATTGAACTATTTTGTTTGAAAATTCGTGTTTTGCTGTTGTTTGAAAATTAATTTTTTTAAACAGAAAAATGAACTATTCCATTTTTTATTCGTAATTGATCTTTTTGGTAAAAATTTAATTTTTCGAACTGTAAAAATACATCTTATTGATTGTGAATTAATTTTTTTAACTGTAAATTTAACCATTTATTTTTTCTTTGAAAATTTGCCTTTTTTCTGATAGAAAACTGATCTTTGTTAGTTGAACATTCAATTTTTCCAGGTAAAAATTCGTCATTTTAATTTAAAATATATCTGTTTTGGTATCAAATTAATCTATTCCTTTT